>NC_135808.1:107456462-107756462 GCF_964213995.1 Mustelus asterias | reverse complement strand
CAAAAGTAATTCCATGATTGAGAGCATCAATGTTATCTCTCAGACCGATCCATAAACAACATTCCTCAATTACATTTCCTTCTGTTATCTCTCCCCTCTTTTTGGGAAGACCCTTTATTAGTCATTTTTAAAATTCATTCGTGGGGCATGGGCGTCGCTGGCTGGCCAGCATTTATTGCCCATCCCTAGTTGCCCTGGAGAAGGTGGTGGTGAGCTACCTTCTTGAATCGCTGCAGTCCATGTTCTGTGGGTTGGCCCACAATGCTGTTGGGGAGGGAATTCCAGGATTTTGATCCAGCGGCTGCGAAGGAACGGCAATATATTTCCAAGACAGGGTGATGAGTGAATTGGAGGGGAACTTGCAGGTGGTGGTGTTTCCATGTATCTGCTGCCCTTGTCCTTCCAGGTGGAGGTGGTCATGGGTTTGGAAGGTGCTGTCTCAGGATCTTTGGTGAATTGCTGTTGTGCATCTTGTAGATAGTACACACTGCTGCTGCTGAGCGTCGGTAGTGGAGGGATTGAATGTTTGTAGATGTGGTGCCAATCAAGCGGGACTACTTTGTCCTGGATAGTGTCAAGCTTCGAGTGTTGTTGGAGCTGCACTTTGCTGCCCAGGCTAATTTAAATACTTCCTTTCTTGGTTTGATTATTTTCAGCCGAGTTTTGACATCTGGGGTGTGATCTTACTGGCCGTTCACACCACACTCCTGCGGTCAGAGAATTTGGCACTCGGCCAAATCTCCGTTCACTGCAGCGGGATGGGAAAAATCCCGCTGGCGTGAAGGGCCATAACATTCTGGCCCTAATCTTTAGTACAGTGTGGATTGAGTGTCAAATTGAGCCTAGATTAAGCTGATATATAGAATTTGATCATCTGATCTTTATGTATTTTTTTAATAGCCAATCTAAATCACTAGCATTGAGTTCGTGGGGCATGGGCGTCGCTGGCTGGCCAGCATTTATTGCCCATCCCTAGTTGCCCTGGAGAAGGTGGTGGTGAGCTACCTTCTTGAATCGCTGCAGTCCATGTTCTGTGGGTTGGCCCACAATGCTGTTGGGGAGGGAATTCCAGGATTTTGATCCAGCGGCTGCGAAGGAACGGCAATATATTTCCAAGACAGGGTGATGAGTGAATTGGAGGGGAACTTGCAGGTGGTGGTGTTCCCATGTATCTGCTGCCCTTGTCCTTCCAGGTGGAGGTGGTCATGGGTTTGGAAGGTGCTGTCTCAGGATCTTTGGTGAATTGCTGTTGTGCATCTTGTAGATAGTACACACTGCTGCTGCTGAGCGTCGGTAGTGGAGGGATTGAATGTTTGTAGATGTGGTGCCAATCAAGCGGGACTACTTTGTCCTGGATAGTGTCAAGCTTCGAGTGTTGTTGGAGCTGCACTTTGCTGCCCAGGCTAATTTAAATACTTCCTTTCTTGGTTTGATTATTTTCAGCCGAGTTTTGACATCTGGGGTGTGATCTTACTGGCCGTTCACACCACACTCCTGCGGTCAGAGAATTTGGCACTCGGCCAAATCTCCGTTCACTGCAGCGGGATGGGAAAAATCCCGCTGGCGTGAAGGGCCATAACATTCTGGCCCTAATCTTTAGTACAGTGTGGATTGAGTGTCAAATTGAGCCTAGATTAAGCTGATATATAGAATTTGATCATCTGATCTTTATGTATTTTTTTAATAGCCAATCTAAATCACTAGCATTGAGTAAATGTTAAACCTATCTCACCAAGCATCAACTGCGTTCCTTTCAAGTGTGACTCACCAATGGGCTTGACATCAACCTTCGCCCCCCCCTCCCGGCCGCCCCTTCCTGAACAAGGTTAAGAGCTGAGGCGTCATGCCCTACTCACTTGTTCACCAACTAATTGATAGGGTTTTTAAAAAAACAAATCTAGCCTTTCCAGCCTTGGAAAGGACTGACATGTAACATAAGAACATAAGAAATAGGAGCAGGAGTAGGCCATCTAGCCCCTCGAGCCTGCCCCGCCATTCAATAAGATCATGGCTGATCTGACGTGGATCAGTACCACTTACCCGCCTGATCCCCATAACCCTTAATTCCCTTACCGATCAGGAATCCATCCATCCGCGCTTTAAACACATTCAGCGAGGTAGCCTCCACCACCTCAGTGGGCAGAGAATTCCAGAGATTCACCACCCTCTGGGAGAAGAAGTTCCTCCTCAACTCTGTCTTAAACCGACCCCCCTTTATTTTGAGGCTGTGTCCTCTAGAATCCTACAGTGCAGAAGGAGACCATTTGGCTCATCAAGTCTGCACCGACAATTCCACCCTGACCCTATCCCCATAACCCCATGCATTTACCCTAGCTAGTCCTCCTTGCACTAAGGGGCAATTTAGCATGGCCAATCCACCTAACCCGCACATCTTTGGACTGTGGAAGGAAATTGGAGCACCCGGAGGAGGCGATGTTTCTACCGGCACACCGACAGCCCTTCAGTAAGTCAGCCCAGCCATCCCTCGTGCTTTAGCCGTGAATCAGAATGTCCACTTTCGCCAACACGTGTACGCTTTTCAAAAGGGGTGCTTAATCCGAGTGTAAATTGGTAGTTTGGAACCTAATTAATCTTAACATAGATTTAATGGCACATTGACGATCAGAAGTCTTTTTAGCAGACCTGCAAATACTGGTCTTGGAGAATAAAATTGGGTATATTTTTATCTGGAATGAAAGATGGGGCTGCCTGGATGAAGACGGGGAACTAACTGCCTTGCCTGAAACAGCCACTATGCAGAAACCAAAATGTTAAACCACTTAAGTGAAGGTTCGCTATTAAAATGAGCAGTCCAATTCTGAATGCTTGAGTTTGCCCATGTCTCTTTTTGCCTAGACAGCTGCTTTTTATTTCATTTAAATTTATAAAACACTATTAGTTAATCCCACGAGGCAGTGTCAAGTAATCTATCTTCCTGATTTGAAATTCCTCAGCAATTGGCTTTTCTTTCCCTTTTTTTTCCCCTCACATCTTTACACATACATAAGGTGACCCCTGCACCCCTTAAAACAGTTTGGAACTCCTCATTTAAATGAGAGCACTGATATAAAACCCAATAACAATATCAAAATCTCATCTGCACAGATGGGCTGTCACAGGAAAACCAGCTGACACAATGCTTCTTGCAATTTAAAAATAAAAGTTTTTTTTAAATGAGTAAGGGGAATAAGCTCTCTCTCGTAATAGAAAATGGGATTGAATTGGTATCTTAACATTAAACTTGTATTTGAAAGACTTAATGAACAGATCTGTGAAGCTGTAATTTCTCAAGATTGACGTGCTGTTACAGCACTGAGCAAGCCTTGCCGACTCGGCAAGATTTCACGATGGGAGAGATTTTTTTTTTTCAAACCACAATCGCTGAGGGCTTGAAACAGCAGCAAGAAACCCGGGTCTTGTTAACATCATCTTTCTAGTGTTTTCATTTCTTCAGTTGTGATACTTAAAGCTTAAAAAATAATTAGCTTCCTTTGACACCCTCTTCCTATCTGTGGGGAGGCATTTGACTTCTTTTCAGTGAGGCTATTGAGATTGGGACCTTGTGTTGGTGTAGGATGGGGACGGAGGCGAGCTGAGGTTTCTAACCCATCAAAGCTCTCAGCGACACGTTCTTTTTAGACGTTTATTGTGCTGTTCATTGCCATGTTTTGGAAGAGAGCTGGAGATCTTCGACAATCAAATTTGATTTATTGTCATGTGTATATTAGCATGTAGTGAAAAGTATTGTTTCTTGCGCACTATACAGACAAAGCATCCTGTATGTAGAGAAGGAAAGGAGAGGGTGCAGAATGTAGTGTTACAGTCATAGCTAGGGTGTAGAGAAAGATCAACTTAGTGCGAGGTAGGTCCACTCAAAAGTCTGATGGCAGCAGGGAAGATGCTGTTCTTGAGTCGGTCAGTATGTGACCTCAGACTTTTTGCCAACGGAAGAAGGTGGAAGAGAGTGTCTGGGGTGAGTGGGGGGCCTTGGTTGTAGCTGTGATTCAAGCGAAGATAAAAGATCATTTTGTGTAATATGTCCGACAATGCCCATGGTTCCTTTCTGATGGCCGGAGTCAGGAAGTATTCATAGGCCTTGTCGATTATATCATTGAAATGAAAATTGTCATAGCAGGAGGAGTCTTAACACACAATGTTTTCAGGTCAATTTCTTATGGGATTCTCCAAGCAGCGGTTAAAATAGAGCCCCAAAGCAACTCAGGGACACCTGTCAAAAAATCCTATCCAACTGCTCATTGGCAATCAGATAAACTCCAGGAGTCTGCAACCCGCTTTTCATCTGAAATCTTGCAGCCTTCCTTTTAAGATGTAGTTTTCCGAAAGATCCTCATCGCCAACTCTTGAATTTTGTCTCGTCCACATCTAACCTTGCATTCTGTTTTCTCAATGTAAGTGAACAGTGCCTACTTTTGCCCAACTTCTTCACCTCAAGCTATCTATGCAAGTGTATTCAATAAGGTATCCTGTATTTTAAAGGGGTGAATCAGATTCCCCCTCCCCCGACTGTCCTTCCAGCGTATCCAAATCAAGGTGAACACAGTCTGTCTATATAGCATTTAAGAAACTGATCATCCTTATTGCCATTCTCTTTACCTTTCCCAGAGCCAACATATCCCGCTTGAGGGGATGGTAACAAAAGGATGCATCAAAGCACTAATATACTTTTGGCTGCAAACACCTGACATTGAACTTGGCAGTGGGATAACTCCCAACTCTCTCTCTCATTTCCAATCACCATTAAGTGATACCTCTATAGATTGTGGTTTTGAATAACCTACTCCTGTTTCTATACTGGTTCATGTTATAGTCTACCTAAATCCTGAACCTTGCATGCATATCTACACACTTAAAAGGCATTTGCCATTCTCAGGTCTACCTCTTCCATTCTATCAAGACTCAATTAAAATTTACAGCGTAATAACATCTGTGAATTGAGTTTGCTATCTCCACCCTCTGAACCTCAGCGCACTCACTCAAACTGCACCTCTGGTCAAGATTGTGCACGTGCTCTAACATGCACTCTCACGCGCGCACACAGTTACACACGCACAGTTGAATGCTACCATGCATATCATTACTGGAACACTACGCTCCACACCGCTCCCTTGGCTCTCTGTCCTGGTAAACGGCACTCCTCCACATATCCGCCAACTTGCAACAACGCATAGAATTATAGAAAAAGTTCACAATGCCCCCCACCTGTCACTTCATGCTGATCTATTCAGCCCATCCAAAGTGCAACTCCTATCAAGAAGGCGGATCTGAAAAATCCTCCCACTCAGGACTTCAACGCAAGTTCCGCCTGGACAAATGAATGAGAATCATTGGACAAGACAAACAAGTACCTGATCTCAGATCTAACCCAACAGCTGCCTGGTTTCAACCTTCCAAGAAAAGAGGGCCCACCCTCAACAGATCCAGGACCCGCCACGAACCCTGCTTGGCCAACGTCCACAAATGGAGCATTAGTGCCAGCTCCCAATGTATTTGAGAGAGATCAAACTATGCATCACATCATAGAAGAATGTACAATCCACAGACTCAGTAGAGGCCTATCCACACTCAACACAGCAGGAGCGAAGAAACTGCTTGGCTTAGGGACTTTGCATTCGCTTAATAAATACTACAATTTGTTGAAAAAGTGCTTCTTGATGATGCTCCTGGATAGCTGAACTCTAATTTTAAGATTGTGACTCCTTGTTCTGGATTTCTCCCACCAGCAGAAATGGCTTCCCTACATCTACTCTCGGGGAACTACCCACTCATCCATCACTTCCCCACTCCTCATTGATGAACTGAGAATACTTACTAAGGAATCGCCAAAATCCTCACCCATTTCCACCAAACCCTAGCTTAAAATAAATTTGGCCTTGGTGTTTTTTTTCTATTTGGAGATTCTTCATGTAGATTTTAAAGTTTATTCATTAGTGTCACAAATAGGCTTACATTAACACTGCAATGAAGTTACTGTGAAAATTCCCTCGTCGCCACACTCCGGCACCTGTTCGGATACACTGAGGGAGAATTTAGCATGGCCAATGCATTTAACCAGCACGTCTTTCGGACTGTGGGAGGAAACCGGAGCACCCGAAGGAAACCCACGCAGACACGGGGAGAACGTGCAGACACCGCACAGATAGTGGCCCAAGCCCGGAATCGAATCTGGGTCCCTGGCGCTGTGAAGCAGCAGTGGTAACTACTGTGCCACCGTGTAGGCCATTCATCCGAATTTTAGTTTTATTTGGTGCATGAGGAAAGTTGAGTCCACTTGCCATGTAAAAACTGTTGCATCTATAATTCTGTTCGAATCATCCTGCAACAGTCTATATTTGTTCTCTATTTGGTTTTATTTTCATTTCCTGCACTTTATTAAAAAAAAATCTTTTCCAGTTTTTCAGTGCCATTTGACCGTTTCCACACTCTTCTGTTCGGTGCTTCTCTGAAATTGTACATTTACAGCAGTTTTCCCCTCTTTCCACCAACCCTGTTCTCTGGTAATTTAACCCATTAACACTTCCTGGATCTGATTCCTGATGTTTCATTTTCACTTAATGTTTTCTTTCCCTCTTTTTAAAAAAAAAATTTTTTTATCTTCCAGATTCTCTAAAAATTGGGGCCGGAATTCTCCGATCTTGCTCGCAGCTGGGATTTTCCGGTCCCATTGCAGTGAATGGAGTTGGGCTGAGCGCCAAATTCTCCATTCTCACTGACGTCAGGGAATTCTGACCTCTGTCTCTTTTTCTGATGCTGTAGGGCCTGCCGTTTATTTCCTCTCTCTCTACTCAGTGTGTTTTTCTCTCATTTCCTGACAATCTATCCACTCTGATAAACTCCGACGGCTTTCCATTTGACCTAGTTATTAAATGAATACGGTTTTTAACTGGGTTGAGATTCAGGAAGTATCTAATGCAGAGAGTTGATCCTTCCATCTCTACGACTGGAATTCTGCGCAAACTAATTGGTGAAATGCCTCCTCTTTTTGCTGTTAGGTAAATGATTGTGGAATGTGTTTGGAGCAGTTTTGGCTCCGGCCTTAGTGCAGCCCGAAAATGTCCATATTTTACCAGCAATAAATGGCAGTCTCTGTCATAAGGTGATAGGAAGATAGCCCTTTTTTAATGTAACAAGCGGTTAGGATTTGCAATGTATTGCCTGATAGGATGGTGGACGCCACAAAATCAGTAGTTGCTTTCAAAAGGGGATTAGATAAATTTTTAATGGGAAAAACAATGCAGGGGAAGAGCCCCATTCTGTGCTGTTCATTTTGTGAGTGGTTGGCTGTTGTGTGGTTCAGCATGAGGGAACCTCTTCTAGGATTTAGAACAGGGTAAAGGGGGCTTTTAATCACGCTTTTGGCTCATTTTATACCTAATTAGCTGAAAGAACCTCAATCACCCAGCCCGGATCTTTTTGTTTTATGGTGGAATTTTATGGTCCAGATGATAAATTGATTTTTCTTTTATTCTTTGTCTTGCTGAAATCTCTGCCATCCCACTTGACCTTTAAAAGAACTATTTTGCACAGCAGTTCTGTCCTTGCGAGAGTGGCTGTAAGTACAGTAGGCATCTCCAGAGAAGGAAAATCAGCCAAAAGGAGTAGATCAATTAAAGTGCGAGAAAGTTACCGAGTGAGCTTTTCAGCCATTCCCCAGTGATATTTTTTTGAGTATACATTCAGAACAAATGGACTTGCAGTTGCTTTTACTTAACTCCTTTGAGGACCATTGTGGTATATCTGAGCCAAAAATAAAACCCAGGCATAATATTTAGAAACCTTCAGGATATATCCCACTGTAGAATTTCCCCATGACCCAGCCACAGGTTATCAACATTTGTCTTTAACTTCCTGTGATGATGTGTCTAAATTGTTAATCTCCCAGTGGAGGTGTGCATCACTGAAGCTCAGCAAATTAGCTGTTGGAGCCTGGATGAAGCTGACTCTTAACACCAAAAACTAAATAAAATCTTCGCGGTATTGTTATTTGGAAAAACGAGGAGGTTGGGGAATATTTCTAACTACTGAGGCTTCCTTCCCGCAGTTGGACATTTTCGGAATGTGTAATTGGATTGCAGACTTTGATTTGATTTATTATTGTTACATGTATTACAGTGAGAAGTATTGTTTCTTATGCGCTATACAGACACAGCATACCGTACGTAGGAAGGAAAGGAGGGTGCAGAATGCAGTGTTACAGTCGTAGCTAGGGTGTAGAGAAAGATGAACTTAATGCGTGGTAGGTCCATTCAAAAATCTGAAGGCAGCAGGGAAGAAGCTGTTCTTGAGTCGGTTGGTACGTGATTGCAGACTTTTGTATCTTTTTCCCGACGGAAGAAGGTGGAAGAGAGTATGTCCGGGATGTGTGGACTGCTTTTCCGAGGCAGCGGGAAGTGTAGACAGTATCAATGGATGGGAGGCTGGTTTGAGTGATGGACTGGGCTTCATTCACGACCCTTTGTAGTTTCTTGTGGTCTTGGACAGAGCAGGAGCCATACCAAGCTGTGATACAACCAGAAAACACGCTTTCTATGGTGCACCTGTAGAAGTAGGTGAGAGTTGTAACAGGCATGCCAAATTTCCTTTGTCTCCTGTGAAAGTAGAGGCATTGATGGGCTTTCTCAACTATGGCATCCGTAT
Source organism: Mustelus asterias (assembly GCF_964213995.1). Lineage (NCBI taxonomy): Eukaryota > Metazoa > Chordata > Chondrichthyes > Carcharhiniformes > Triakidae > Mustelus > Mustelus asterias. Next base: position 107,747,807 of record NC_135808.1, on the reverse strand, counting down.
GGAGGGACCAGGACAGGTTGTTGATCTGGACACTTAGAAACTTGAAGCTCTTGGCCATTTCTACTTTGTCCCCATTGATATAGAGAGGGGCATGTTCTCCACTATGCATCCTGAAGTCAATGACTATCTCCTTTGTTTTGAATTCACTTCGACTGGAATTCATTGGTCTCTCTCCATATATATTCAGTGCAGACTTTTTCTCTGATCAACTGAAGATTATTTCTCAAGTTGCAAACCAACGATGATATTTTAAATCATATTGGGTAAATGGCATTGCATGCTAAGGACACTTCATTGACAGCACCCGTCTTGATAACTGCTGCAGGCACACAAAAGTTAGAAACAAAAAGAAGCACGTAAAACTGAGGCAGTATACACCATTAATCTATAACTAATATCGCAGAGTGATTTCAGCACTAATCTAATTCAGGAGTTCAGGTGATACATTGAAGCAATTAATCATTCCTCTTATGGGTTGTAATGTCATTTGAACCTGCTTTATTTAGATTGTAGTCTTGCAATTATTTCCATTATCTATTTTGCTTTTAGTTCACTTCAATAAGATGAACAAAATTAGAAGAGATGTAAAATATGCTCCTCTGCTTTCTTAAGTTTCTATAAAGAGAATTTCCATAAAGTGGTTATAGGTAGTATGCAAGTATTGAATGGGACTGGTTATTGGGCCATATATATGGAATTTAGAAAATAATGTAATAAATAGGGGCAGGAGTAGACCCCCTCGAACCTATTGCCCCTCATTCAATACAATCATGGCTGATCATCTCCCGAAATTCTGTTTTTCTGCTCACACTCTCTATATCCTTTGATTCCATGTGAGACCAAAAATCTGACTTTCTTAGCCTCAATAATAAAGGATTCATTTTCCTCGGGTAGAAAATTCCAGAGATTCAGAACCCTTTCAGTGAAGAAATTTCTTCTCAGCTAGGTCTTAAACGACTGATCCCTTATCCTGAGACTCTTTTCCCCATGTTCCAGATTCCCAGTCAGGGGGAAAAAAAATCTACCTACTCTGTCAAGACCCTTTAGAATCCTGTATGTTTCAATAAGCTCGCCTCTCATTCTTTTAAACTCAGAGATATAGGCCCAATTTACTCAGCCTCTCATCATAGAACAAGCCCCTCATCCCATCAACCAATCTGGTAAGCCTTTGCTGTACCATCTCCAAGACAGGTATATATTTCTTAAATATGGAGGCCCAATCTGCTCTCAGTACTCCAGGTAAGGTCTTACTAAAGCTCTATACAATTAGAGTCAGAGTTTTACAGGACTAAAAGAGGTCCTTTGGCCCATAGTGTCATATGCAGTCCATCAAGCACCTATCTATTCCAATCCCATTTTCCAGTACTTTGTCTGTAGCCTTGTATGGTATGGGAAGTGCTCATCTAAATGCTTGTTAATTGTTATGATGGTTCCTGACTCTACCACCTTTTAAGGCAGTGAGTTCCAGATTCCCACCACCCTCTGGGTGAAAAAGCTTTTCCTCAAATCCCCTCCAAATCTCCTGCCCCTTTAAATCTATGTCCCCTAGTTATTGACCCTTCTACTAAAGAGGAAAGTTCATTTCTTTCTAATTTTGTACACCTCAATCAGGTCCCCCCTCAGCCTTTTCCACTCTGAAGAGAAGCTACAATGGAAATATGGTGGAAGCCCTATTTATGCACATAAATGGGGTTTCATTAGCACTACCTACAAAATTAGGGTGGCTGTTTGGGAGATGTTCCAAGGGAGTTCCTGGTCATAATGATCGACATAAGTCTTAGATTCATTCTAAAAGGTATTTGCTTCTTTGACAAAATGCATTATTCCAGCTGAGAGACAACAGAACAACAGTGTTACTGTTCTATTATTCTAGTACCTTTCCTAGTCTAGTTCATCACTGGTGAATGGTAATTCACACTGAGGATTGTATAGTTTCCATTCTTATTACTGTCTGTGAATTTGGTCTTTTCTATTCAACCTCCTAGAATGTGCTTATGGTCTAATGTGTGATAGAACTCTTGCAAAGGGGTAGGTCAAATGTATTCGGAAGGTAATAATTTAAAATTACAGAGCAGCCATATGTTCCTCCGCTGCTAATTAGATTGCAGTGCATGGTCTCAAATCAAATCACGGCAAATAAAATTGTTGAAACAAAAGGGCTGGGAAGCTTGTGGGGAAGGGGCATATGCTGATAATTACAAAGCACTGAGCATGGCCACAGTCAGTAAAATTGGTGTTGATTCTGAAGTGCAGCTAGGGATGGGCAGTAAATGCTGGCCTAGTCGGCGACGCCCATGAATAAATTTTTTAAATTTTGTGCAGAGCACGTGTGCCAGGCTAGGTGGGACTACTGGAGCTATTGCGTGGGAACTGGAGCTATTGTGTTTGAACGCGCTAGGCTTAACTGTCCCTTTTAATCTTCAGAATAGTGAGGAGATGAGTTTCCACTGGGATTTTTCTACTAGGCTTCCACAACCTCAGCAGAAGAAGCATGGGTTCCAGGAAAAATTATGTGCTATTTTTCCAGTGTTTCAGCAGCCCTTCTGCCAAAGTTGCAGGAAAAGCCCTGTGAAAAGTCATCATCGTTTGGGTGAAAAAAAGGAGTTTGGCGGAACTGAACAGTGTTTGCTACATTTAACCGTGCTTACTTAAGCGGTTATTGGATAGGCACATGGAGCACACCAGGATGGTAGGGAGTGGGATAGCTTGATCTTGGTTTCAGATGAAGGTCGGCACAACATCGTGGGCCGAAGGGCCTGTTCTGTGCTGTAATGTTCTATGTTCTATGTACTTACTTTGCTTCTCTTCCTGGCTAGTTGAGGAACAAGAATAAATAGTGGGATGGACTTCCTGCTATAGGCGTGATTGCCAATTCCAGCACAAACTGGCCCCATTTTGCACGTTTTTTCCAAACCCTGAGTTTCTGCTCAAAATCACCCGCATATCAACGAAAGTAAAATCTGCCATGAGCTAATGCAATCGGGCAGCATAATAATAAAAGGAAATTTTTAACGAAAAAATGCTTAGTACCATTAATTGTTAGGTTGAAGTTCAAGTAAAACAAATAGGATTATCACAAAATTAACACTTTTAATCCAAGTCAATCCACCACTTCAGAGTAACCCAATTTTACATTACTGAAATTCACTTTTAAAATAATATAAATAACTATTTTCTAGTCAGATTCTCAGTAAATTAAAACAAAAGTTGCATTTAAAAGCTTTGTGTACTTTTTAGCGTCCTTGAACCTGAACCAGTTTAGCCATAGACTGGGCAGAAGGGAGGCCTTTCAGCTCTGTGTCCGTGCAGAATTTAGTTAATCCCAACCCTCGCCTGTAGCTCTGCAATTTTTCTCTGTTCAGGTGCTTATCCATGTGTCTTTTGAAATGATTGTATTGGCTACCACCATACACCCAGTACATTCTAAATCCTAACCGCTCGCTGCATTTTATTAAAAATCCTCCTCTTGTTGCCATTGATCTTTTTGCCAATCACCTTAAATTGGTGTCCTCTGGTCGTCGATCTTTCCATCTTTCCACTCAAATATATTCTCATAACTGGCACCACATCCTGGAGCCATTTCTGTAAATTTCTGCACTTGCTCTAGAACCTTGACATCTTCGTAAAGTCTAGTGCCCAGACTTGGAAATACTACTCCAGTTGAGGTCAGATCCATATTAGAACTAGGAGCAGGAGTAGGCCATTTGGCCCCTCGAGCCTGCTCCGCCATTCAGTAAGATCATGGCTGATCTTTTTGTGGACTCAGCTCCATTTACCCTGCTCACCATAAACCTTAATTCCTTTACTGTTCAAAAATTTATCTATCCTTGCCTTAAAAACATTCAATGAGGTAGCCTCAACTTCACTGGGCAGGGAATTCCACAGATTCACAGCCCTTTGTGTGAAGAAGTTCCTCCTCAACTCAGTCCTAAATCTGCTTCCCTTTATTTTGAGGCTATGACCCCTAGTTCTAGTTTCACCCACCAGTGGAAACAACTTCCCTGCTATCCTGTCTATTCCCTTCATAATCTTATATGTTTCTATAAGATCTCCCCTCATTCTTCTGAATTCCCCAATGTGTATAGCCCCAGTCTACTCAGTCTCTCTTCATAAGCCAACCCTCTCAACTCCGGAATCAACCTAGTGAGTCTCCTCTGTACCCCCTCCAGTGCCAGTATATCCTTTCTCAAGTAATGAGACCAAAACTGTATATAGTATTCCAGGTGTGGCCTCACCAGCACCTTATACAGCTGCGACATAATCTCGCTGTTTTTAAACTCCATCCCTCTAGCAATGAAGGACAAAATTCCGTTTACTTTCTTAATTACCTGCTGCACCTGCAAACCAACTCCTTGAGATTCCTGCACAAGGACACCCAGGTCCCTCTGCACAACAGTATGCTGCAATTTTTTACAATTTAAATAATAGTCCATTTTGCTGTTATTCCTACCAAAATGGATGACCTCACATTTACCAACATTGTCCTCCATCTGCCAGACCCTTGCCCACTCACTTAGATTATCTATATCCCTTTGTAGACTTTCAGCGTCCTCTGCACACTTTGCTCTTCCACTCATCTTAGTGTCATCTGTGAATTTTGACACACTACACTTGGATATGATCCATATGAAATCAGAAGTACTTAATTGATGCTCTTTGGGATGGGGTTTGAGACAGAATCCATTGGTTTGACAGGATGTTCTTATCACCTAGGGGCAGGGATGTAATTATAATTTGATTTATTATTGTCACATGTATTAACATACAGTGAAAAGTATTGTTTCTTGCGTGCTATACACACAAGGCATACCATTCATAGAGAAGGAAATGAGAGAGTGCAGAATGTAGTATTACAGTCATAGCTAGATTGTAGAAAAAGATCAACTTAATGCAAGGTAAGTCTATTCAAAAGTCTGACAGCAGCAGGGAAGAAGCTGTTCTTGAGACGGTTGGTACATGACCTCAGACTTTTGTATCTTTTTCCCGAAGGAAGATGGTGGAAGAGAGAATGTCCGGGGTCCTTAATTATGCTGGCTGTTTTGCTGAGGCAGCAGGAAGTGTAGACAGAGTCAATGGATGGAAGGCTGGTTTGCGCGATGGATTGGGCTACATTTCATGACCTTTTGTAGTTCCTTGCATTCTTGGGCAGAGCAGGAGCCATACCAAGCTGTGGTACAGCCAGAAAGAATGCTTTCTATGGTGCATCTATAAAAGGTGGTGTGAGTCGTAGCTGACATGCCAAATTTCCTTAGTCTTCTGAGAAAGTAGAGACATTGGTGAGCTTTCTTAACTATAGTGTCAGCATGGGGGGACCAGGACAGGTTATTGGCGGCCTAAAAACTTGAAGCTCTCGACACTTTCTACTTCGTCCCCGTTGATGTAGACAGGGACATGTTCTTCTTTACGCTTCCTGAAGTCGATGACAATCTCCTTCGTTTTGTTGACATTGAGGGAGAGATTATTGTTGCTGCACCACATTATCTCATTCCTGTACTCCGTCTCATCATTGTTTGAGATCTGACTCACTATGGTGGTGTCATCAGCAAACTTGAAAATCGAATTCGAGGGGAATTTGGCTGCACAGTCATAGGTGTATAAGGAATATAGTAGGGGATTGAGAACACTGCCTTGTGGGACACCGGTGTTGAGGATGATCGTGGAGGAGGTGGTGTTGTCTATCCTTACTGATTGTGGTCTGTGAGTTAGGAAGTTCAGGTGTCCTCTGGTCCTCAATCTTTCCATCAAATCCACTCAAATGTATTCTTATAACTGGCACAACATCCCTGGAGCCATTTTTGTAAATTGTTTCTGCACTTGCTCCAGAACTTTGACATCTCCGTAAAGTCTAGTGCCCAGACCTGGGAACACTACGCCAGTTGAGGTCAGATCCATATGAGATCAGAAGTGCTTAATTGATGCTCTTTGGGATGGGGTTTGAGACAGAATCCATTGGTTTGACAGGAAGATGTTCTTATCACCTAGGGGCAGGGATGTAAATATAATGCTAGGAATCAAATATAACTTGAGTGGAAGGCAGGGGAGATTAAATGACGAAATGAGTGGTCATCCAAGGCAAAAGGAGATTGTAATAGGAGAAGTAAAAAATAAAACTAAAGATGGGGTCCAGAAGAGCTATAAATGGAATATGAGAATCATCAGCAACATCTGCCATCTGGAACAAATGGCTGAGGCATGATCTGATCTCTATTTTGTAAAGTGCTGAATTGGAATATGAAGTGTTTATCAAGCTTACTTTGACCAGGAGGCCTGGGACAGTGAATTCATCTTGCAATTATTGCTGTGCCTGCTTGCATCACTAGGTGGGGCTGGAGGCAATAGTACCACACTTTCCTTTTTGTATCCAGTTTACAAGTCAGATTATTACTGGTGTGAAATGTAAATAGAGACAGTCTCAAAGGGCACAAGCTTTTTTAATTTATTCTTCCACAGGGTGTGGGCTAGACCAGTTTTTATTGCCCACCCTGAGTCGCTCTCAAAGGTGGCGGTGAGCCACCTTCTTGAACCCCTATAGTCTATGCATCGTAGGAACGCCCACCTTGCTGTTAGGAAGGGTGTTCCATAATTTTAACCCAGTGACAATGAAGGAACGGCAGGATGGGGTGTGGTTTCCATGTATCTGCTGTCTGTGCCCTTTTAGATGTTGTGGACTGGCTTTGGAAGGAGCTATCAAAGGAGCCTTGGTGAGGTATGTAGGATGAAGTTTGTCTTCGCTTTATTTTGGGATGTGCGGTGTAAAGATCAGGCATCCTTTTCCCTGTTTACCCTGTTCTGTATACAAAATTGGTTTAAATGTTCTTGAACATCACAGTTACAATGCCCCTTTAACGTGAATGCAGGCCTTTTGTCCAGTTGCGATATTAAACAAAGATTTTATTCTATTTGAACTAAAGTGCTCATTAATGGTTTAAACTATGCTGATAGCATTGCTGTAGATTAACACTGGTGTAATCTTGTTGCACAAGTATTTAGTTTTGTTCAGTTCACATCCATGATTTGTAAGTATTTTCCTCTATTTACCGAAATTTACAATGGCTACAATAACTTTGCGCAATTTTGTTCATGTTCCTTGTATTGTCCACCATCCCAGTGAAGAGCCTTGTGTGTTGTGCAGATGGTGCGTTCTTTTTTCACATGACCACTTGGTGTCATCAGCTCCCTTACAAGGGTTGATAGTTCCATCTCCAAACTCTCCAGTTGATTGTTTTGCTTACCTTTCAACTTTGGTGTCCTGCATTTGTGGGCTTCAGCATTTCATCTTGGTTTCTCATTAACGAGGAAAAGGTAATAGTAACAAAATTTAACTATTCACTGCCCCATCAGATTTAATGGTTTTGTCTTCATTTTTCCAAAATGAAAGCGGGGGGGCGGGGGGAGTGGACTTGTAACCTTACAGAATTTGACAGTATGTCGCACTCGTAAACCTGCCCAAATTCGCAGGACAGGGCAACAGATAATCCATAATCTGCCTAAATACAATGAATTTCTAGACAACTATAGCATCTGCACATAGCTAGATTTATGTCTTATTGTAGCCTGATCATCTCTGATCTCCCAGAAACCTTACTTCAAATGAGCAACTACTGAATTGTGTTAACCAATAAACCTCCAGGTTTATGGATTTCATTTTTACTTTAAAAGGAAGCTTTAATACAGATTAATTAGGATCTAGGTCTTTTGTCTGTATACTGTAGCTTCCAGATAATTAACACACTTCAACAATTTTTTTTAAATGAGTGGACTTTGTTAACAAGGAGGCCATTAACTGTTTCTCTTTGTATTTGCAGAATGTATCTGTGGGGTTTGGGGGGCTGGGTGATTAGGGAGTGGCAGAACTGTACATTAGGTCACCTCTCGTCTGAGTGTTCGTTACCTTAATGAGTGATGCTGAAAATTTAAGCATGAAGTTATTATAAATAATCCTGCTTAACTCACATCTCTTTTTCGTGTTATTTGATTCAATTATTTCCTTAGTGAATGTTGATATCATCAGAGCTCGGGTTGGTTACTGCATCTTGCACAGTAGGGGGCTAAAGCAGCATATGCTACTGATGATGAGGCACTTTAGTTAATGGCTGTTTCTGTTTATATTAATCCAGTTCCCTCTGGCTGCTGGAACTTTGATACATAAGATAAATAAAAGGCATTGAAAAGAATGGGTCAAAACAGAAAAACGTTATCATTAATCAGAAATCTGTACTTGTTTAAATTCTATAAGAGCATAACGATTATTTCCTTGTATCAACAACTACTGACTTCATGAAACATTGTTACAGAGATAACGTCATCCTAAAGGGAAAATAATTTATCAACTTCACTGGGATTAATTCACAATCCATGCATCAATCGCATTTGTATTTAAATGTATTGTTTCTAATTATTTTGATTACTTCCTTAAAATTGGATTTGGAGAAATGTAGATAAAGAGTGGGATTAAACTTTTACGCACTCTGAGCACAATTAATCTCTAACTTTGCCACTTCTGTATGCGGACTGCGTAAACCCTCATATCATCCTTCCATGGCATTGATGGAGTGAGTTTCTCTTACTGGATTTAAAAATGATGGATACAAAGGAGAGCCTTGGTCTGCTAACACAGTGGGCAGAATTTTCCAGCCTGGAGGGAGGTGGGAAGGCGAGAATGGAATTGAGTGTGATTTTCACTCAGATAGGATGGCTAACCACACGATATTTTGGCTCATTAGATGTGCATGCCCAAGCTGTCCCTCTGGCTCTGAAGCATGTCAGCGAATGGGAAGCCCTGTAGCTACCCCCCCCCCCCCCCCCCCCGACCTTTTGGGATCTCGATGTTGAGACCCATGACTCCAGGAGCAAACCTGCTGTGTGGGCTTCACCTTAAAAAGAGAACACAACTGAGCATGGTTGTTCATGCAGTTGCTTCTTGATTATTAGGATGTTCCTTTAGTCAGTCAATTGTACTCGCCTTCAACTCCACCCATCCAAAGAGACCCTCCTCCCACTTTGGGGATTCACGCATACATAAGAACATAAGAAATAGGAGCAGGAGTAGGCCATCTGGCCCTTCGAGCCTGCCCCGCCATTCAACAAGATCATGGCTGATACACACAACTACATCCTGAAGAAGAGCATTGAGAACATAGTTACATGCACCGTTGTCTTGAGGGTCTTCTTCAAAACACATTTCACCTTTTACCTTCACCCTGTCACCCCCAAACTCTTCTCTTCACCTCCATCTCCTTTGACCCAACCAATAACCTTTCTTCCTTCAGTTCTTTAACCTCCTCTTGTTACCCTTGATCCTAAAACCATCCACATGCCTTCTCGGGTACCCTGACCCCTCCCAATATCCATGCCATCTGTTTTGTCTGTTTCCATAACTCCCTGCCATGAGATCATCCCTTGTTTCACAGTACCCTCAGTTCAACCCCCACGACCCCACTGCAGACAGCATTGACCCTGGCCTTCAAGGCATCTGTCTTCTATTCACACCCCCCCTTCTATTCACAGGGCCCTCGCACCCAGCGTGCAAGGCTCTTCCCTCCCTACCATGTTACTGCACCCTCACCCTCCCTCCCTTCCTAGCTCCATCCCTGCCCCAGACTCTTCCACTCCCCAAACCTTGTCCAGCTGCCACTGCCCGATCACCCCTTTGTTGCATGCCACCCCCCCCGCCCCCCAAAGAGGAAAAAGAATAGTGGGTATTCCATCCAACTCCATGTAGTTGACTGCCTTACCTCCTGAATGCCACTCAGGCAGTTGTAAATCTGAAGGCATGTATTGTTCGCTTACTCATAACTTAATTGGGAAGAGAAACTTAATGCTGGTGAACTGGCCTTTTAATGAGCATATATGATATACAGATGTATACAAATGTACATCCTGATGCTTGCTGTCAGGAAGCTCAACATGCCTTCAAACCTCCCTGAACTTAATTGCTAAAGTTCGTCTTGCCTCAGAAAGGTGATTTTGGGCCTTCTGCTCAATTAAGTTCCCTTGCCTGCTTTGCTTCCTGCTCCTGGGAGCAGTACAAGATTTACCCCCATTATTTCTTCAAGTGATACTAGCACTATGGACTACAGCACAGTAAAATCATGAAGAATACTTTCAGGGTAACAGCCAGTGACATGTTTCAATAATCGGATATCACATGGGATACAGGATAATTTGATAGTGGATTCAAAATTGGCTCAGTTGTAGGAGACAGAGGGTGATGACAGAAGGCTGCTTTAGTGACTGGAAGCCAGTGTCCAGTGGCGTACCACAGGGATCTGTGTTGGGCCCCTTATTATTTGTCACTTATATAAATGACATTGATGACTGTGAGGGGTAGGATTAGTAAGTTTGCGGAATGACACAAAGATAGGACAGGTGGTTAACAGTGAGGTAGAGTGTCTTGGGCTACAAGAAGATGTAGACGGAATGGGCAGATAAGTGGCAGATGGAATTTAACCTTGAAAAACGTGAGGTGATACACTTCGGAAGAGTAATTTGACAAGAAAGTACTCCATGAATGGTAGGACACGAAGTTTTGTGCAACAAAGGGACCTTGGTGTGTTTATCCACAGATCTCTGAAGGTGGAAGGGCATGTTAGTAGGGTGGTGCAAAAGGTATATGGGACACTTGCCTTTATCAGTCGAGGCACAGATTACAAAAGCAGAGAAATCATGTTGGAGTTGTAGAGAACTTTGAGGCCACAGCTAGAGTACTGTGTGCAGTTCTGGTCGCCACATTATCGGAAGGATGTGATTGCACTGGAGAGGGTGCAGAGGAGATTCACCAGGATGCTGTCTGGAATGGAGCATTTAAGTTATGAAGGGAGGTTGCATAGGCTTGGGTTGTTTTCGTTAGAGCAGAGAAGACGGGCAATCTGAGTGAGGTGAGAAGATTATGATGGACATGGACAGAGTGGATAAGGAGCAGCTGTTCCCCTTAGTTGAAGGGTCAGTCACGAGGGGACATAGGTTCAAGGTGAGGGACAGGAGATTTGGGGGGGGGGGGGTGGTGTGAGGAAAAACTTCTTTACCCAGAGGGTGGTGACAGTCTGGAATGCGCTGCCTGGGAGGGTGGTAGAGGTGGGTTGCCTCGCATCCTTTAAAAAGTATCTGGATGAGCAGTTGGCCCATAGCTCTGAATGTTATGATGTGGCAAGTGGGAGGTGGGAGTTCAGGTGTTTCTAGTATGTCAGTGCAGATTCGATGGACTGAAGGGCCTCTTCTGCACTCTATGGTTCTATGAGGATTAACTGAAAGTGAATTGTTGCTATTCAAATTCTTGATTTACATGTAGGCTGTGAGACTGATGAGAGGAACTCTGAAGTCAATGTGGGGTGGCACCTGCAACACGTTGCACTCAATAACGTTGCCAAATGACCCCCACCCCCCGGTCCACATCTATAGTACTTGTTACATGTGGACACTGCAGACTGTAGGCAAGGTACAGATATAGATGAGGATCTTTTGTTTTTGGTCTTGGATATGACAGGTGCAATCAAATTACCTCTGGTCTCATTGCACCTGCATTTGTTAGTCCCTTGTGAAATCTCCTTCCTTATTATAAAGATGCAGCATCTATAGATGTACCAGAGAAATATCCACTCCCCTCTTTGTATTGGCAGAAGAACTGCATCCAAAAATGGTGTATTATCAGCAAGATGCAGGGAGCCAAATGTATTCAGATTTGATAGAAAAATTACCAGAAACAGAAGCTGCCATCCCCTTTTCAGAAGGCTACTTGGAATACCTATCTTGACTGACTTGTGCACATGACTCCAGTCCCATACTCTGACTGACTCCTAAAGTACAACAAGGTATGGGGAATAAATACTACCTTGGTAGTATCACCCACATTCCAAGAACACACAGTACAAAGATGTGCAGGTTAGGTGGATTGGCCATCCTAAATTGCCCCTTGGTGTCCAAAGACGTGTAGGCTAGGTGGATTAGCCATGGTAAATGCGTGGGGTTACGGGGATAGGGCGGAGGAGCGTGCCTGTGTGGATTGCTCTTTCAGAGAGTCAGTACAGACTCAATGGGCCGAATGGCCTCCTTTTGCATTGTATGGATTCTATGGAACAATTAATGAAGTTTTTTTTTGTGTACATTTCATAATCACGATAAGTGTAGTTACTGTTAGGAAATGGAATACTTTCCATATGGGCTCACCCCGTCAGCAACAAGCTCTCCCTGATCAGATATAGAGTGGTTAGATGCTGAATCTTGTTCCCTTTGCTTTGCCCTGACAATGTGCATCAACTCTAACCTCAAAAGCACCGACTACGGTGATTATGTTTCCATTTGCCACACCAGCGTCTCTGAGTGAGATTGCCAATTAAGGGGCTCACCCAGAACTGGATTGAAACTGTTCGAACTCATTTCACATATGACCCTTGCGGCAGCAGGCAGAAGAGATTTCATCCTCCGTTTGGCTTGGATTTGAACCCAAGTCAGGGGTGAAAGATAAATGCATAACCCAGATTTTATTTTGTCTGTTTTTCTTTTGTTAATTGCACAGCAGATGTTGAATTATGCAAATTCAAGTAAATCAATCTGTTTTATTCTAAATTTAAATCTGATTTAGGGCCTTAAATCTGAATATCAAGTTTTGATTTATTTGTTGGAGATCAGTGAAAGGATTGCTTTTCTACTCCTGATGCTGGTTTAGTTTACATGCCTCTCCGAGATATTCTGTATGGCTGCTTTGATTCCAATAGACATTTTAATACATCTGCATGTTCTCTATAATCTGTTCTGTGATCTCTGTGTTGACCTTCTCCAGATTGGTGTTTGTGTGTGTCTGTGTGTATACAGTCCCTTATTGTAACGGTAGAATTACTCACTTATGCATACATTCTGGACAGAATTCGGGTCAATACATGTCGAATGTTTAAAGGGAAATTGGATTTTGTACATAGAAGGCTCCACAATCCTAATCTATTTGCTCTAACTAAGGAGTATAATTTAGGAAGAATTTTTCTTCGCCTGTATGTCATTGTGCATACCCACCCACATACACCCTACAATACTGTTCACTGGCCAAGGCATCTTATCCATATTCTGGATTAGTTCCATCTCTGGTACTTCAAGTCATTGTGAAATAAGAAAGCAGGACGGCATGGTGGCACAGTGGTTAGCACTGCTGTCTCTCAGCTCCAGGGACCTGGGTTCGATTCCCGGCTTGGGTCTCTGTGTAGAGTTTGCACATTCTCCCTGTGACTCTGTATGTTTCCTCCGGGTGCTCTGGCTTCCTCCCACAGTCCAAAGATGTGTGGGTTAGGTGCATTGGCCATTTTAATTTGCCCCTTAATGTTCCAGTATGCATTGGTTAGCAGGATTAGCATGGTAAATATGTGGGGTTACGGGGATAGGGCCTTGGTGGGACTGTTGTCGATGGGCTGAACGGCCTCCTTCTGCACTGTAGGGTTTCTATGGACAAACTCCCAAGTGTAGGCATATCCAAGTTGTATTACGGGACAGTGGTTAGCATTGCTGCCTCAAAGCGTCAGGAACCCGGATTCAATTCCCGGCTTGGATCACTGTGCGGAGTCTGCATGTTCTCCCCATGTCTGCATGGATTTCCTCTGTGCTCCAGTTTCCTCCCACAGTCCAAAAGACATACTGGTTAGGTGCATTGGCCATCTCCCTCAATGTACCCAAACAGGCAGTGTGGCGAATAGGGGATTTTCACAACTTAATTGCGGTGTTAATGTATGCCTACTTCTGACACTAATAAATAAACTTGAAACATAGCATTGAGTTTATGCCGATCAAGACACCACTGAACTGGAGAGGCCATATTATCAGCAATACCCGTCAAAGCAAGTAGTCTATGACATGCTAGAAAATGGCAAAATAATCCCACAAAGCAAGACATCTCATTGTTATCTCAAACCTCCAATTCTACCCACCTCCCAAACTCATTTGTCTGATTCTGGCCTCTTGTGCGTTCTCCCCAACCCCCACCCACCACACACCAACCTTACCGCTGGTCCCACAAATGGTTTTACTCAGGAAGTAGAGAAAAAGGCACCAAACCCCCAAACTATACCAACAGTGACCAGACATAATGCAACAAACACTTTACGCTTTACTCAAAGCATGTGAAAAGAACTACAGTGTTATCTTGATCTTTGGAGCCATGTGCAGAAATACCTTTCCTATTTCAGTATTTGGAATAATAGCATTCCAAATCACTTTTTGAATGGTTACCTATCTACTCACTTGCAAAGATTCCCTCTGGAGCCTACTGTTTGACCCTAACTTCAGTGACTTTCTCTAGCATTTTTCCCAAACTCCTGTCCAGTCACTTTTCATGAAGATATGTTAACACAAGCAACAGGAGCCGGAGTAGACCACATGGCCTGTCAACATTGCTCCACCATTCAATACGATGATGGCTGGCCTTGGGCTTCAACTCCATTTTCTTGCCCGGTAAAGATACCTCGTACGTTGTAGGTGATTTAAGTTTTGCCTATAATGTGGAAAGTAGTCAATCTGCTGCCTGCTCTTTGCTCATGCCACTCGAACTAACAAATGTTGATAATACTTTAATCCTTATCCTGCTAAATAATGAAACACTAAATATAGCTAATTGCACACAAAATGCTGCTAATGGCATTTAAAGTTATCTGTACAGGGGTGTGTTTATAACTATACAACAAATAGTGTCAAATGTTCTTTTTCATTTGTACTCCGAATAGAAGTTTGGCTGTTGCTAAGGCTCATGGATCCGAAGGCTTCCAATCGGGAGAGCTGGGCTGGGGTCGGTGAATATTTGGTTTACTAGGAAGAAGGGGAGAATCCAGTTTATAATGCAAGATTTGGGAGAATGTTTTTGAGGGATGGAAGTTTGGTGATTTCTTTGAGTTATTTGGTGAGGTGGCAGGCAGTGAGATTTCTGATTTATTGGAATCGCCTATCCATGGACCTCTCTTGTCCCTGAAGATCCAAAAGTGTGTGGGTTAGGCTGATTGGTTATGCTAAATTGCCCCGTAGCGTCAGGGGGATTAGCGGGGTTAATACATGGGGTTGTGGGGATAGGACGGGGTGAGGTGGTTGTCAGGGGAGGCTCAAAGAGCCAAATGGCCTCTTTCTGCACTGTAGGGATTTTATGATTTGCTCAATGTGGTCTTTGTTCCAATGAAACACTTGTTCACATTTCTATTTTATCACTCCTACAAGGTAGGAAACAAATGTTACGCCAGTATTGGGAACTGATATCAGAGACTAAGACTTATTGAGGATGATCTTGAGCCCATGCATGGGGTAATCAAGATTCGGTGAAACCTGGAATTCTCGAATCTTGCTGGCGAGATCACGATTTCCAGTTTTCATCATGCCTTACCGGCAACGTTATCCAATGCCAGTGATATTCTGGGGCGGGGGGGGGGGGGGGGGGGGGAGGGGGGGCAGGGAGGAGAGGAGAGAGAAACATGGCAAAGCAGAGTATAGATGAGCTTCATTTCAATAGCTCCCAATTTTGGCCTTGGTGTCAGGTGGAAGTACTGATCAGAGAACACTGTGAAGGAGAGTCATATTTGAACTGTTCAGTCCTGTGCTTTCCTTTCTGCAGCTAAGGTTCAACTTTGCCTCTGCCTGATGGGATAAAAGGCTCCTCTCTCTTTACTATATTAAAGATCTCAAATGGGCCACTGCTCACCTTCCCACACTCGAGGGAATACAAATCAAGCTGAAGCAATCCGTCCTCATTATTTAATGTTTTACACAGTTTATTTTTGGTGAATCGTACTGTCCCCCTTCCAAGACCAGTACATATTTCCTAAAACGCAATGCCCAAATTGAATTTCAGTCGATAACCTATGCCCCATTGTGTTTCTTTTTTTATTGCTGGTTTTGATTTTTTTTCTTTTCCCCCTTTTGCTTTTGAATGGCAGATCTGTTCATGGTTCTGCTATTTGCCTCTCCTTTAGCAACATCTCTCACTTAACTTGTCCCATTACTGCTCACTTATCACCAGGAACCCCACAGTCACTTAAACTTTCCTGCCTTTCACCCAATCACACAGCTTCCCTTTTGTTCTTTTCCCTCCTTCATTTGCCTAAAACCTATTATTGACCTGAAACCTTATATCAATTTCTCGCTCCACTGGTGCTGCCAGACTTGCTGAGTATTTCCAGATTTTCAGCGTCTGCAGTATTCTACTCCTGTATTACAGTTACCAATGTTTATACAACAAAAACAGAAAATACTGGAGAAACTCAGCAGGTCTGGCAGCATCTGTGGAGAGAGAACGGAGCCAACATTTCGAGTCTGGGTGACCCTTCGTCAGAGCTCTGGGAACAGAGCCCTTCGTCAGACTCAACATGGTGGCTCTATTCTCTCTCCACAGATGCTGTCAGACCTCCTGGGTTTCTCCAGCATTTTCTGTTTTTGTTTCAGATTCTAGCATCTGCACTTTATTGCCTTTATACCATTGCCTATCTCAAAGTGCCTTTTTTTTTCAGATTGTTTTTGCAAAAGATGCCCATTATGCTTTGGAAGATATTTCGCAGTCTGGGTATGAGGTGGTGGGATTGGACTGGACCATTCAGCCTAAAGTTGCACGGTAAGCTGAGCAGCAGTTAATCATAATTTACCTGACAAACTATTAACATAAAGCAAGTCAGGTCATGGAAATTTAAGATCAGCCTGTTGAGCACATCAATACTATTTTGCATTCTTTCCTAACCACCCTCCCCACCCCCCATGTGTATTTTATATAAATTAATGTTTGTCACTTCAAAACTCTATAATGTAAATTTGCTCTACACTTTGCATATTTTGGGAAGCACCGTTCGTGCCTGTAACTGCACACTCCGCCAGAAGATGGAGTCTCTTAAGCCCGATGTTGCCCAGCCAGATCTGGAGATAACTGGACAAGCCACTTGTGTGTCAGCAGCGCTCAAGTCTGCATCCCTCGAGAACAGGAATCAAGACCAGGTCTTAAGAGGGTGAAGGACCCAGACAGTGGGGAGCAATAGTTGTGTTGGCAAAATGGTCACAGGTTGGGATTATCTGTCGTTGCAGAAATGTGGTGCTGAATGGAAGGCAGTATTTGGAAGGTTGAGAACGAGTGAGCAGACAATTTTGCCAGAGGCAGGCACAGAATGAACTAAAGTTTGATTAGAATAGGGATAAAAGGAGATGGCCAAAGATGCCCTCCTATTTGTATCGCTCACCACATCCCCACTCCATTTCAAGTTCCCCATTTAACCAATGCCCTGTTGGCTGAAGATAATTTTAGAACCTTCCTGCTCCCCTCCCCCCCAACCCGCACTCCAATTCCTCAACCTTCAGCCCCGGCAATTCTGAGGGGGCAGCCCCCCACCCCATCCACTCCGGCACTAAGGGGGCAGTTCCCCCCCCCCCACCCCCTCTCCACTCAGGCGCTGAGGAGGCACCCCCCCCACTCCGGCACTGAGGGGCTGCCCCCCCCACCCTCCATGCCGGCACTGAGAGGGTGCCCCGTGCATGCCGGCACTGAGAGGGTGCCCCGTGCATGCCGGCACTGAGAGGGTGCCCCGTGCATGCCGGCACTGAGAGGGTGCCCCGTGCATGCCGGCACTGAGAGGGTGCCCCGTGCATGCCGGCACTGAGAGGGTGCCCCGTGCATGCCGGCACTGAGAGGGTGCCCCGTGCATGCCGGCACTGAGAGGGTGCCCCGTGCATGCCGGCACTGAGAGGGTGCCCCGTGCATGCCGGCACTGAGAGGGTGCCCCGTGCATGCCGGCACTGAGAGGGTGCCCCGTGCATGCCGGCACTGAGAGGGTGCCCCCCTCCCCCTCCATGCCGGCGCTGAGGCATCTTTGCTACCTTGTATGTTTTCAGTTTAATTTATTTATCAGGGAAGAGCAATCTCCACTGAACTGTCTTCTTGAGCCTCCGGGTCCAGATTAGCATTTTCGGAGGCTGGATTGCAGGTGCCATCCTGTGCAAATGTGAGCCAGGAAAATAAGTGCAAAGAGGAATGAAAAAAGTGGGGGAGAAAATCAAAGATTAAACAGGATAAAAATAGGGAATAAAGTGGCTTTGTTGAAATAGCTTTGTTGTTGAAGCATTGTAAACATTTTAATTACTCCGTTCAACAAGAATACTAAAGACTGCGAAACATCAAGGGGTTCTTTGAGTAATAGGCCCTGTATATATTTTGGAAAAAAAAACTTGAATTGCAACAGAATAGAGTCTTTCTGCTTTTGTTAGATAAGTGGCTTGTGTTCAGAAAACAACAAAGATGAGATAAGGCATCTGTGTAGGAAACAGAGAAATATTTATTCAACTTTTTAACCCATTCTGGACTTAAACGTTGAGGACAGGTATGATCAGCAACAATGAGAGCGCTAAAACAGGTTCCTTAATTTTCTGCAGATCATTACTTGATTAAATCCTTCATTCTTGTCAATTATCATTAACCCATCGTATAAGCCAAGAGTACACTGAAAGACAATGCAGAAACAGCCATTCTGTGAAACAGAAGCTAACCACAAACTAACCTTTCTCCTCCATCTCCCCTCCCCATTGTATAACTGAAACCATGAAGATCATTTATTAATAAATAAAAGCAAATTACAGCGGATGCTGGAATCTGAAACCAAAAGAGAGAATGCTGGAAAATCTCAGCAGGCCTGACAGCATCTGTAAGCAGAGAAAAGAGCTGACGTTACGAGTCAAGATGCCAAAGCTTTGACAAAGTGTCATGTGGACTCGAAACGTCAGCTCTTTTCTCTCCTTACAGATGCTGCCAGACCTGCTGAGATTTTCCAGCGTTTTTTTCTCAAGATCATTTATTAAATTCTTTTCAAGTTTATTTATTAATGCCGCAAATAGGCTTGCATTGACACTGCAATGAAGTTACTGTGAAAATCCCCTAGTCGCCACACTCCACCGTCCATTCGGGTTACACTGAAGGAGAATTCAGCATGGCCAATGCACCTAACCAGCACATCTTTCAGACTATGGGAGGAAACCCACGTAGACACGGGGATAGTGACCCAAGCTGGGAACCGAACTCGGGTCTCTGGCGCTATGAGGCAGACTGTGCCACCACCAAACCCAGAGAGAGAGATACCAATTTAATCTTGTAACAAAAGTGCAAAATGGTGGTGCAAGCAGGATATAATGCAATCTGAATATCTCAATTTGCTCATTTAATTATTACCAGGCACCATTGGAATACACGCAGCATTGTCCTGCCCTTGTGTTAAAGCCAGTTCTTGATCACTGACCCTTTTTAATCCCTTGTCTTGCAGTTGTAAAGGTTCCATCTCTTTTAACACATGAAGCAGAGCTCCACAGGAAGTTCAACAGTCATAATAGCAGCAATTAGCAGTAGTAACAGAAAGCAGCTTGTACTTGCGTAACACCTTTAAAGTCGAAGTCTTGAGACATTTCACAGGAAAAGCTGCTGTCGAATGGGAAAAGAGTGGGGTTTGAACACTGACGTGTTTTTTTTTGGTTCCACCTGAACCACTCATTGGGAAGTCAGGATGGGGTGGGCGAGGTGCAGTGGGATGTGGAAGTGGAGATAAAGTTGCCGAGATCAACAGTTCAGTTTTTTAAAAAAAAAATCAGTGGGTGGAGCTGTTCTGGCCAATATTCATCCACATGTAATATTAAACACTAACTGGTGATTCGCCTCATTTCCCTCCTGGGGCCTAGTTTCCCTACAAAATAACTGGGCCTTGAGACAATTTTTCAATGTTAAAGTTGCAAGTTGTTCGTGTTGATTTTTTGGCCTGCACTTCAAATAGTAATTCATTGGCTTTGAAGTTTTTCAGAATGTCCTGGACATGAAAGCAGCAATAAAAATGCAAGTCTGTCTTTCTTTTACTCCTTAACCAGAGCCTTCAAAGAATATCTCTTTACAATGCCATTCGATCTTTCCGTTTTCTAACACACAATGCTTGTGAGCTGTGACTAAAAGCCGTCTTGTAATGAATTATAGTTTTATTAGATTGTGGATTTGTGCATACTTCGGAACTGGCTTAAACCTGTTCAAATCTCTTTCACTTTGGACTTCTACAACGAGACATTTCACTTGCTCAATATGGGCTGTGGTTTAAGCTTAAGTTTGTAGTCTTTCAATGATAACACTAAGCCCCTCCTTCTACTATGAATTATTGGATTGTTACATTAAAATATTGCTCTTCAGAAAGAGCAACAAATTCCAGATGAGTAGGAAGTGGGAATTTAAATGCAAGTTACCTCGAGCTGTATTGTTCGAGCCACCTATGTGATTCACTTCACACTCAGATGTTTTTTTAAAATCTGATTGGTTCTGTGCCCTTTGAGGGCTTGCCTTTTTACGATCATGTTTAGACTGTGATCACAGGTCCCAGCTGTATAATTAGTGTGGCACAACTGTAAATATGTGTCAATGTTTGGTAACTTAACAGCCTCTTGACATGTCTGGGAGCCATTACCAAGCAAATTGAGAAGTTTTGTAAAGAAACACCACTGCTGCCGAGTGCACTACTGTGAAGGTGAGGCTTCCAGAGCACTGTGCACCTGTCCAACAACCCCTCTATAGAGCTGTTAATGTTGGAGCCTGCAGTCTTTGTAGTCTGTTTCAGTCTTTATGGTGCAGAGTTGGGGAGGGTGGTGCGGCAGGGGGTGTGCACAGCTGGAAAGGAGAGGTGAATGTAGGGAATCGTTCAACCATATGGAAGACCTGTAACACTCCATGTGGATTGTATCTTCTGCTCTGTGAACTTCTAGAACCAAGTAAGGTTTTTAAAGCAAGTTTAGTCTTTAAATGTAAACCTTTGACAGAAGAAACCAACTGAGAAAGTAATTGCTGTTTGCATGGTGGAACCACTTTGAATTCCATATTCTACCACAGAAAGCTGTTGGGGCCAATTTGTTAGATATGTTCAAGAGGGAGCTGTACATGGCCCTTGTAGCTAAAGGGATCAAGGAGTATGGAGAGACTGTGGGAGTGGGATACTGAGTGCATGACAAACCATGATCATATTGAATGGTGGTGCAGGCTCGAATGGCCTACTCCTGCACCTATTTTCTATGTTTCTATTAAGTAAATTACACACCTACCCTGCTAAACTGTGAAATTATGATGGGGAACAACTAAAAGATTTGGTTCCATGGGGTAGCACAGTGGCAGTGGTTGGCACTGCTGCTTCACAGCGCCAGGGACCCGGGTTCAATTCCGGCCTGTCTGCGTGGAGTTTGCACATTCTCCCTGTGTCTGCGTGGGTTTTCTTTGGGTGCTCCAGTTTCCTCCCACTGTCCAAATATATGCAGGTTAGGTGGATTTGCCATGCTAAATTGCCCCTTAGTGTCCCCAAGACGTGTATCTTAGATGGATTAGCCATGAAGAAGTGTTGGATTATGGAGTTAGGGTGGGTTTGGGTCAGAAACTCGATGGACTGAATGGCCTCCTTCCGCAATGTAGGGATTCCATGAACTGTTCTGATTGTGGCATGAGAATTCTAACCAACTTTCTAGCCATCTTTTCATGAATGGCGGTTTTATTATGTTGTGGATTTGTGCATATTAGGAACTGGCTTGAGCCTGCTCAAATCTCTTTCACTTAATTTAAAGTATGATGAAGATTAGGAAAACATGGTTTTAGGGAGCAAATTTGAATGCACCTAAAACAGCAGATATGGTGACAGCCAAAGTGGTGTTTGGTGGGGCGGGGGAGCTTTAGGTGAGGGGGTTAAAGAACTGGAAGAAGTTCCAGAAACAGATGTATGGTGATGTATTGGGAACTTTAATTTCGAGATATTGGTGACATCGGGTGCTGTTGTAGATTAGCAAGAATGGGTGTGACAGACTGGAATGGCATGGGCTAAGATATAAGGAGTAGAGGTTTGGCATGGATGATTGTGAATTGTAAACCAGACTAAAGGTTAAAGAGATGGGAAGGGTTGAGGTTATGGAGGGATTTGAGAATAAGGATAAGACTTTTAAATCTGAGGAGATTGTCCAGGGAGGCAACATAGGCCAGCAAGTACAGGAATGATGCATGAAAGGATTGTAGTATAAGCTAGGGTATGACGACAGAGTTTTGATGGAACTCCAGTTTCGAGAGGATAGAAGATGCAAAGCTAGTCAGGAGAACAGTGGAGTAGTCAACATGGAATGCCCATCATGCACTCCTGTCTACTCAGGGTGGTGGGGTGGCGAGAAGGGGAGAAAAGTGATAAACCCTATGTTACTGGGCCATTACATTCAGGCTAAAACTGGTAAATATTTTTGCAACTGAAATAATTACACAAAAGCAGAAAGCTCAGAGCAAGATTTGATTACACAAACATTTAGAAAACAAGACTGAATTCACATCACAAGTAGTTAAAAAAAAAACTTCCAGAATAAAATTCTCATGCTTACCGAGGATCTGCAAGATTTTTTGAGAAAACAGTTTTGGTTGACTTCCTGATGTGATGTTTGTATGTGGGTGAGGTGATAATCTTACTTACCACACACAATCCCTGCCAATTTCATAACTGAGGTGTAAAGTGAATTGGTAATGCTGAAGAAAATCAGCACTATATAACCCAGCCTAAAAGGCACCTTAACAGCTATATCCATCACAGAATTGTATGGCACAAAAGGAGGCATTTGGCCCATCATGTCTGCACTGGCTCTCCAAACAAGCATCATAGCTCAGTGCCATTCTTCTGCCTTTTCCCCATACCCCTCCACATTGTTTCTATTCAAATAATCATCTAATGTCCCCTTAAATCTGGGGTGGCACAGTGATTAGCACTGCTGCCTCACAGCACCAGGGACTCTGTTTTGGTTCTGGCATCGGGTGACTGTGGAGTTTGCACATTCTCCCCATGTCTGCTCCAGTTTCCTCTCTCAGTCCAAAGATATGTGGATCAGGTTGATTGGCCATGCTAAATTGCCCCTTAGCGTCAAGGGGATTAGCAGGGTAAATACGTGGGGATAGGGCCTGGGTGGGATTGTTGTCTGTGCAGGCTTGATGGATCGAATGGCTGCCTTCTGCACTGTAGGGATTATATTCTATTATTCTAAAATTCCTGAACTGAACCCTGTCTCAACAACACTTCCAGGCAATACATTCTAGACCCAAAAAGTTTTTTCACGCACCACATTTTATTATTTATTGTACACGCCCTTTATTGGTCACTTATCCACCATGATTGGGTGTAAATACATTGCCAAATACCCTGCATGATCAGCTGTCTCTAGCCTTACTGCGCTCTCTTCAGCTGTGTCTAGAACTTTAAAACCAGCAATTGTTTTGTGTCTCCTTTTTGCATCCATAAAATGTAATTTCCTTTACTTCACTGCTTGGCTACTCTGCTGTAGGTTCATCTAGTATTGAGTATGTGGTTTGATGGTTCTTCCATCCTGGATGTCCTCTCGTGTGGGGAATCTGCCTTCTGCCTCATATGTCATATCTTCCTCCCTTCTCCTGCTTTGAGGTGACAAAATGATCTGCCCACTTGGCCAGCTGACTCTGTCTTCCACTTCTGATTGAGCAACCATAGCAACAAATCTTCAGAAACTTGCACTGTTACATCTTCACTTTTCTATCAAGTAATGTATTTGACAACACTTTTGTTTCATTCATTCATGGGACGTGGGTGTCGCTGACTGGCCAGCATTTATTGCTCATCCCTTGCTGCCCTTGAGAAGGTGGTGGTGAGTTGCCTTCTCAAATCACTGCAGTCCATGTGCTGTGGGTTGACCCACAATGCCATTAGGGATGGAATTCCAGCATTTTGACCCAGCGACTGTAAAGGAACAGCATTATATTTCCAAGTCAGAATGGTGAGTGAGTGGCTTGGAGGGGAACTTGCAAGTGGTAGTGTTCCCATGTACCTGCTGCCCTTTTCCTTCGAAATGGAAGTGGCCGTGGGTTTGGAAGGTGCTGGTTAAGGATCTTTGGTGATCCTAGCCTCTGACCTGCTCTTGTAACCACTGTTTATGTGGCGAGTCCAGTTGAGTCCTTCAGGGATGTTGACAGTGGGGGAGTCAGTGATGATAACATCATTGAATGTAATGGGGTGGTGGTTAGATTGTCCCTTATTGATGATGGTTATTGCCTGGCATTTGTGTGGCACAAATGTTACTTGCCACTTGTCAGCCCAACAACATGTTACCGGGTGGGGCCTCTGTTCATTATACCCACTGAAATTGATTATGCTGAGATTTGGTGTCTAAAATCACAAGTGGATTTAATCAGATATTTGCCATAATTGTTTTAATTGGCAATCTAATCAGTATAGTACATTGTTCAGTTCAGCTATGGAAAACTGTTTACAATGTCACTTGAAACCATTACTGACAAATAAGTCTCTACAAAGATGATGCAAGACTGGTCATAATATAACATATCCAATGTGGTTCTAAGAACTTGCGAAGATAGGTATGACTAGTCCATCCAGTCTGTTCTGTCCAATGTGATACAGATCATTCCCCCCACCCCCATCCCTCACCAAAAAGATGGAAAAGGTAGAGGAAAAGTCTTGGACCTTTTTGACCCTCAAATAAATCATGTAGGCTATTGAAAGTTCTTTAGGGAAAAGTCACACTCTTCTCTGATCTGTCTCAAGTTGGGGCTGTGCACCTGTGTATAATAAGAAAAGGAAACAATATTGTATCAAAAGGTCCCGCCCCAAGATCCCAATATCTAGCCTCCTTTTCATTTGGCAAAGAAAGCATTTCATTTTTCTTTCTCAAAAAAGACTTCCAAAAGCACATTAAGTAATTAAATTTTTCATTTGAGCCAGGTGGATTTTGGAAACCTCCAGATTTGATAGTGAACAAGGGATTTACAAAAGACACAAAAACAGAAAACGCTGGAAAGTGTCAGCAGGCCTGACAGCATCTGCGGAGAGAGAATAGAGCCAATGTTTCGAGTCTGGATCTCATCCTATTTTCTTTGTCTTCAGCTCTGAATGGTCATCCTGACTCAATGTTGCTTCTATTCTCTCTCCTGTCAGACCTGCTGAGTTTTTCCAACATTTTCGATTTTCGTTTCGGGTTCCTGCATCCGCAGTATTTTGTCGTTAGCTAAGGGATTTACAAGGATGGTTCCTGAACTAAGAGATTACAGTTGTCAAGAAAGCTTGGATAGGCTGGGACTTAATTCTTCAGAAAATGGAAACCAAATAGAGATTTCTAAAATAGTGAGTTGGGACGAGATGGATGCGGAGAGATGAATAGAACATAGAACAGTACAGCACAGAACAGGCCCTTCGGCCCACGATGTTGTGCCAAGCTTTATCTGAAACCAAGATCAAGCTATCCCACTCCCTATCATCCTGGTGTGCTCCATGTGCCCATCCAATAACCGCTTAAATGTTCCTGAAGTGTCTGACTCCATTATCACTGCAGGCAGTCCATTCCACACCCCAACCACTCTCTGCGTAAAGAACCTACCTCTGATATCCTTCCTGTATCTCCCACCACGAACCCTATAGTTATGCCCCTTTGTAATAGCTCCATCCATCCGAGGAAATAGTCTTTGAACGTTCACTCTATCTATCCCCTTCATCATTTTATAAACCTCTATTAAGTCTCCCCTCAGCCTCCTCCGCTCCAGAGAGAACAGCCCTAGCTCCCTCAACCTTTCCTCATGAGACCTACCCTCCAAACCAGTCAGCATCCTGGTAAATCTCCTCTGCACTCTTTCCAGCGCTTCCACATCCTTCTTATAGTGAGGTGACCAGAACTGCACACAATATTCCAAATGTGGTCTCACCAAGGTCCTGTACAGTTGCAGCATAACCCCACGGCTCTTAAACTCCAACCCCCCCGTTAATAAAAGCTAACACACTATAGGCCTTCTTCACAGCTCTATCCACTTGAGTGGCAACCTTTAGAGATCTGTGGATATGGACCCCAAGATCTCTCTGTTCCTCCACAGTCTTCAGAACCCTACCTTTGGCCCCCCTGTAATCCACATTTAAATTAGTCCTACCAAAATGAATCACCTCACATTTATCAGGGTTAAACTCCAGCTGAGAGAGAATTTGAAACGGGGGGGAAATAAATATAAGGTAGTCACTTGATAGACTTTTCCTTATTTCCCGATTCATTTATTCACTGAGATGGTTAAGCTAAGGAACTTGTGACTACAAAAAGTGGTTGAGGCAAAAAGCTTGGATGTTTTCAAAGGGAAATCGGACAAGTTCATGTGAAAAGCAAAAAAATACAAAGATATGCTGCAAGATAGAATGAGAATAGACTAGGTGTATAAACTGCATAAACTAGCTGAGCTGATTGGTCTGCCTCAATGCTTTATATTCAATGTGATCTTGTCAGTGGTAAGATAAGGGGGAGATTCTTCCACCGTGCTGCACTGCACAAATAGCGCAGGGAGCCTGTAACAGGATTCACGACTGGTGTCCGACCAATCGCGGGTCTCCCAGGCAATGTTTTTAAACATAATCAGCCTTGCACCGGAAATCAGGGCAAGACTGATTATAATATTAAAATTGCCGCTTCATATTATTAGTGAACCTGGGACAGTATCTCTTTCTTCCCCCCCCCCCACACACTCCTGGTAGGTCAGAGGCAGCACCAGCCTGGCACTGCCTGCTGGGCACCCTGCCAAGAGGGCAGGACCTGGTGGAGGGGGGACCAACTGCGCACTCTGCATTAGGGAAGGGAGAAAAAAAGGGCAATTTGGCCTGCACATGGCGGGCTGGCCTGGGGGGTGGTCAGGGAGGGGGGCAGTGCACATGCGCCAATCTCTCTATTGCTCAGCATGCTGATTCTGGCCACGCCAACAGGAAGAGGCCCTGCCCCTCCCTTACTGACTGAATTCCCGAGGCACTCTAGCGCTCAGAGCGCTGGAGATTCATGAAACTAGGTATGCCCAAAAAACGAATGGGAAAATCTCCTGTTTTCCTGCCTGTTGGGCACTTAATTGTCAAAATTCCTGCTCTTGATTGACGTCACGTGACCCTGCTGGAAAATAAGCGCAAAGAGCGAGGGTCAAACTTTGCACCCATAGCCGAACAGTATGCCAGCATCATTGTTCACGTTCATATGAAGAATCTGCAGTGTCCAAAGGGATGTGACATCAGTTAACGGGGCACACGAGCCCCATGAATTATAGCAAACGTTCCATTGAAGGCCTCAACTGAGATTTAGGACATTCACAGGTTAAGGTGTTGGGCAGTAAATGGAGGGCTTCCATCGGAAGACTTGGGGTAGCAGAGAGAAGGTCCCCAAAGTGCTATCACCTGACTTCACCTGACAGTCATGGAGTGGCAAAAAGTTGGACACGAGGAAATTGGGCTCAAAATCTGATCCCCCTCCTCGCTGCAGTCATTTCCATTGAGCAGGGAGGGAAGAGGCAGAAAAATTAAAGTTGAGCAGAGGAGGCAGGAATTTTCAACCTTGTTTCTGCCACTGTCCTGCTTCATTTGGGACCTGATTGAAATCCAGCCCCTAATATCCAGTAATGAAATGCAGAAAATAAAAGAATTTTGTTTTTCAAAGCTAAGGCTACATTTAAGTACTTACTAAATGTCATATTTAATCTAACTGCAGCCAAGATTCTAGTGATCTCCAATCTCCAACTGAAGACTCAAAATGCGAACAGATCAAAGCACAATTTCCATTTTCAGTTGATCCAAAGAGAAGTTTATCATGTTGTTTCAGAATGAATTATTTCATGAAGTGGATTCAGCAGCAAGTTGGATTCCATTGTGTCTTTGAGTAGCTAAGAGCCTCAGGATTCTTTACCTTTGAGAGCAGACATTCCAGCTCAAATTTGATCATCTCAGGGTTATGTTAATAAACTGGGAATCCAGAGGCCTGGACTAAATTAATTTGTATCCCACACAGTAGCTGAGGAATTTAAATTCAATTAATTAAATCTGGAGTTCAAAAACAGCTAACATCAGTGATGGTGGCCACTTTACGACCACTGGATTGTTAAAATGAAAATACAGCTTACAAATGTCCTTCAGAGAAGGAATTCTATTATCCTGACCGACATGTGATTTCAAACCCACAGCAACATGGTTCATCTTAACTGTCCTTTGAAATGACCTAACAAGACCCTCCAAGTGGGCAAATAGGGATGAGTAATAAATGCTGGCTTTGTCAGCATAAATATAAATATTAACTTGATAAATATTAACTTGCTTTATCTCCATTTTCTAAAAGAAAAACTATCTCCCCCCCCCCCCCCCCCCAAAGACACCAATATTTGTAGATTGATTCATGTCTGCCTTTGAAAATTATTTTCCCCATCACCAAAGAGGGAGGCGATGGCCTAGTGGTATTATCCCTAGACTATTAATCCAGAAACTCAGCATTTGTTCTGACGGCAGATGGTGGAATTTGAATTCAATAAAATATCTGTAATTAAGAATCGACTGATTACCACGAAACCATTGCCGATTGTCGGAAAAACCTATCTGATTCACTAATGTCCTTTTAAGGGAAGGAAATCTGCCATCCTTACCTGGTCTGGCCTACATGTGACTCCAGAGCCACAGCAATGTGATTGACTCAACTGCCCTCCGAAATGGCTTAGCAAGCCACTCTGTTCAAGGGCAACTAGGGATGGGCAATAAATGCTGGTGAGCCAATGATGTCCATGTCCCATGAATGAATAAGAAACTGTAGCCTGAAGGAGAAATGGATGGGAGTTTGCTAATGGTTGGACTTGTTGCTTCTCCTACAGTGAAAGAACAGGAAATAAAGTCACCCTTCAAGGTAACATGGATCCTTGTGCACTCTATGCATCTGAGGTAAGAAGCAGTAGAAAAAGCAAGGTTCTGCATTTGAGTCACAATTTGAAGATGAATTTTGAACTCAATAACTACAGTGCCGTGTATTTAAATTTAGGACAAAATAAGTGAAACGGTGAAGAAAATGATTGAAGAGTTTGGTCCACAGCGCTATATCGCAAATCTGGGGCATGGCATGTATCCTGATATGGATCCTGAACACCTGGCCACGTTTGTGAATGCCGTACACACACACTCACGACAGATATGCAAGAGTGAATAATACTTTCCATACCCTGTGCTTTGGAAAGGATTCAACTAAGATTCACAGCCCGTCGGAACAATGTGTTGAACTGGAAGAGTTGCTCTGATAATCAATAGAAGAATATTAACCACGTGCTCAACAGCAGAGTATAGTTTTCATATGAAATAATAAAAACAGATTTTATTTCAACAGAACCTGTCTCATCTTTCTTGCTTTGGAAGGGATAACAGTTGCTCTCCAGGGTCACCCGTGCATAGACAAGACTGTGACAGAGGCAGGCAGCTAAAGCTATTCTCTGTGCAGGTTGCACCATTGTTACTAACTGATTGACAGGCAACAAACTGATTTTGTAGAAGAAAATATATGTCCTTCTGATCTGTTTTCTCCCAGGCAGCCTGAAATGGCAAATTTCAGAGGGTCCTGACAGAGTGAATCGATATGTCGACACACTGTGACTCTTTATTTTTGGTTTATTTCTCGTCTCTCCCACCCTTTTCCGTTGTTTGTACTTTTTCACAGTTATTAGTGCTGATCTGTACATCTGCAAGTGGCAGCGGGGATCATGTAACCTAACCCTCTGACTTGCAGTTTGAAACGAATGTGCCTTTTTCCCTACAGTTCTTCACCTCAGCCTTACCAAATAATGTGCAGATTGCCAAATCCATCAACTTGGTACTAGGGAATGCTGGAATTTCTGCTTGTTACATTCTAGATGAGAAGATCACCCTTAACCACTCGTACTGAAACCTCCATCCTCATGTTTCCATCATAATTCATCCCTAACTTATCTGTTCTCTCAGCATCCTCATTGTCTTGATTGATATCTTGATACAAGTTGTTCCCTAGTGAACCTTTTAATGCTGGATTAGTGATCTGCACGGAATCATACAATGCAGAAGAGGCTCGTCAGCCCATCGAGTCTGCGCTGACGGGAACAGACCTATTGTTCAGTTTGAGAGAATATTTGCATTGTTAAAGTCCGGGGTGAGTAAGAGACCAGAATTGGAGGAACACAAGTTCTTGGAGGATGGTAGAATGAGGGGTGAGGTCATGGAGGGATTTGAAAACAAGGATGCGAATTTTATATTTGAGATTCTGTTGGACTGGGAGTCAATAGGTGAGCAAATGCAGGCTGAATGGGATTTGGTGCAGGTTAGAGTATGTGCAGCAGAGATTTGAATGAGCTTCAGTGTGGAAGGCAGGAGACCAACTGGGGAGCATTGGGATAGTTGAGGCTGGAGGTAGTCTAAGCTTGGATGAGTGTTTTAGCAGCAAATGAGCTGAGGAGGGGTGATGTTAGAGGTGACCTTAGAAATGGGGTCAAGAACTCAGCTTACTGTTAAATAGGACAAAGAGATTAAGAAAAGACTGGGTAGAATTGGTGGCTGGTGATTGTAATTTGGAGGAAATCTCTGCCCACTTGATACTGGATGTTGGACAAACAGCAAGAGGCAGTGTAGAGGTTGTGGGAGGTAAAACTGAGAGCTGGCTATCATCAGTATACATCAGGAACTTGATGTCATAGAGTCCTTAATGCTGAAAGAGGCCATTCAGCCCATCGGGTCTGTACCGAACACAATCCCACCCAGACCCCATTCCCATAACCCCTCATATTTACCCTGCTAATCCCCCTGACACTTAATTTAGCATGGCCAATCAACCTAACCAGCACATCTTTGGACTGTGGGGGGGAAACCAGAGCACCCGGAGGAAACCCACGCAGACAAGGAGAACGTGCACACTCCACACAGACAGTGACTCAAGGCCAGAATTGGACCCAGGTACCTGGTGCAGTGAAGCAGCAGTATTAACTACTGTGCCCCCATGCCGCCCTGTTTTTGGAAGATTTGTAGGAGCATGTAAAACTCTTGAACTTCTGATCCAGGCTATCTTAACAGGTTGTATTAACTTCTCCTATTTAAGCTACTTTTGTTTAAGCTACTTAAGAGATAAATCTGAGGGTTAAATTTGGGCTTCTTTGGACCAAGTGTAGATTAACACTAATGCACAGAACCTTCAACAAGAATGTACAAACATTGTAAATCTGCTAATGCAGGATCAGAGGAGGTAAAGAGACTTCTGTGAACTGTCCCAGGAAAGTGACAGTAGTGTATCCAAATCATATCTATAAACCATCAGCTTTGGTTTGAAATCTGGTAATTCTATTTGGCTTTCCTATAACTGGAGCCAATACTAAAAAAGAGAAATTAGGAAGACCGAGTTTACAAATACAATTTTTAAAGAAATTCTCGAAATCAAAAAGAAAACTCAAAAGGACAAAGCAAATTAAAAAGTGAACAAGAAAAATCTGTTCTTACCAGTGCAAACTCAAACCACCCAATAATTAACTGACAAAATCTCTGCAATAACCGGGAATCTGACATTTTCCTTACTTCCAAGGTCAACATCCATTTCAAGATAAAAGCAAAATACTGTGGATGCTGGAATCCGAAACAAAAATAGAAAATGCTGGAAAATCTCAGCAGGTCTGACACCATCTGTGGAGAGAGAATCGAGCCATTTTATGATGCGCATTGTAAAAGTCCACATTGTCAACAACAGAGGGGAAATCTCAGCCAAGGAAGAAAGAACATTCCAGAACCTCTCATTGGAAAATTGAGGCAATAGAGAAAATGAGCCAGACAAATTCAGAGAGGGATGGAACATCTACAGAAAACGTGATAGGACTTGGGTAACTGTGTGGAGTTTGCACCTTCTCCCCGTGGCTGCGTGGATTCCCTCCCACAGAACAAAGATGCGCAAGTGAGGTGGATTAGCCTTGCTAAATTGTCCCTGGCTGTCCCAAATTGTGTAGGTAAGGAGGATTGGGGGTTACAGGGATTGGGTGGGGGAATGCAGGGGGGGGGGTGGGGTGGGCAGGTGTTGTTTGGGCCTGGGTAAGATGCTGAGTTGGTGCAGACTCAATGGGATGATTGGCCTCCTGCTGTAAAGGTTTCTATGATTCTATAACTGAGGCAAATCCAGATGACTAGCTAGGGGGAATATTGCATCAGTGGCTTGTTACAGATGTCTTTGGAAAACCCGTTATTAAAGATAGGGAAACAAAGAGGAGAAAATGAAGCTGAGCGTGAGGGATTGGTAGAAATAGGAGCATTCCAAATTGAATTCCCAGCTAAACAACTTGTTTGCACCTGAACAACTTTCCTTATCTGGAGAAAGTGAACAGAGTTAACAGGTGTCGGAACGAAAACCCACATAGGTTCCTGTCTTTGGTAGATATGCATAATATTCTTCTCCAATCCTCAAATACACTTTCCCTTTACTGCAGCCTATTATTTATCCAGCTGAATGGCCTAAATTATTCTTTTAATATTGTTTATTGAGTCATCTATATCATGTGGTCTTCATTAAGAGACTATGACCTATACAGCTGTGATACGCTTTCAGTTGTGCGTGTAGGTCCTGCTGTCCTGGGAGTGATTTGTTCAATGTATAAACAGCCTAAAACTGAGAGTTTCCCCCTTTGGCCTGTTATGTCTTTTATATAAATGTTTTTTTTAAAATCGGGCTAGCTTGGCTATTAATTAATGAAGACTATTATTTTTGTGTGTGTCTCAGATGCACTTTACTAATGTGTAATAGATCACTGACGAAATAACAGATGTGGGAAGAGTTCCACTTGACATCCAATTTCTGAAAGGATACATTGTAATCAACTGAAGCAAACCAGCGAAGAAAAATAAAGAAACCAAAGGAAGGAAATGTCGAATTACTGGGAAAAAAAACTCGTTTAAAGATATTTCCGTACATCCATTAATGTTTAATGCCTGATGCATAACATACTTGGATCTAAGCATTCTGTTACAAAAATCTTATTTTTGTTATAGTCATAGCTAGGGTGTAGAGAAAGATCAACTTAGTATAAGGTAGGTCCATTCAAAAGTCTGTTGGCAGCAGGGAAGAAGCTATTCTTGAGTCGGTTGGTACATGTTCTTAGACTATCTTTTTCCCAACAGAAGGCGGTGGAAGAGAGTATGTCCAGAGTATGTGAGGTCCTTGATTATGTTGGCTGCTTTTCCGAGTCAGCGGGAAGTGTAGACAGAGTCAATGGATGGGAGACTGGTTTGCATGATGGACTGGGCTACGTTCACGACCCTTTGTAGCTTCTTGTGGTCTTTGCCAGGGCAGGAGCCATACCGAGTTGTGACACATCTAGGAAGGATGTTTTCAGTGGTGCACCTGTAAAAGCTAGTGAGAGTCGTAGCTGTGGGACGACTGGTACTGTGGGAATTGGATTGAATATTGTAGCTGTATTGGTGTGCAGGCGAGTGCTTTGGAGTTTGAAGCTGCAGTGTGTTGGGGAAAATGGGATGGAGTTTCACTCTGGATCTGGTTATGCTGTATCTAACAAACTGGTACATAGACTAGAAAAGGTTTCTCAGGTTAACATCCCTTACTTCACTGGGCATACAAAATTCAAAGAAAAGACAATGTGTGTAATCTGGGTGGGAGGACAGGATCAGAGGCCTTGGTGTTTCTATCCTTCAATATAATGATTGCATTGTAATTTCCAGTACTGACTGTTTATACCTGTGGCCAGTTTATAACAGGTTTACCTTGAAGTAAGCAGACAGTAGGTAGAAGGACATCTCTTAACAGGATTAGGCTCGTTCTAAATTTAGCCTCCAGTGAGATTTTCTATCTCCTCGCTTGCCGAATTTTTGGCAAGAGTTATAAAGCAGACGTGTGCACACAATAACAGCGTCGACAACAGCTCTGCAATCAGATTTGCTTCAAACGGTAACTAAAATTCTCTGATAAGGACAGGATGATGGGCTGAGCAGGTCTACTCATTCTGCCTGGAGAAGAGCTGCATCACTGCTCCATCCTATTCACAGCCTCAAGTAGAGCAAAATCCACAGGCCTTTTCATGTGCCATCTGCTGCCAGGTATAATCACCAATCACAGCATCACTGAATTTTTATTATGCAGATTAGGCAGAATATAAAACAGTAAGCTCTGTGTTAAGTTGCCTTCATTACAATATTGCAGTCGTGCGGGGGGAGGGTGAGAATGAATTTGCTCCTCTTCCCTGCACCTAAGGCAAATTGGGACTGCAATATGAAAAAAAGGGGGGAAAAAAGCAGAAAATTGTAGATCATCTGTCATTACACATTCTGCTGGCCTTTCATCAGATTGGTGGCTGTGGCTGTGGCTCAGCTGTGATTGATTTGCGTATTAACCCTAGATTGAGATTTAAAGCCTAATCCTTTCTCTTCTGCTGAAAAAGGTTTGGATGTTGTCCTCAGTGTAAAATGAGAAGCCTTTCACCTGACAGGAATTTACATCAATATGTCTGTATTTAGTCACGACCAGACAGCATTTCGTTCAGTATCTTATGCTGTGAAGAAAAAAAATATTTTACCCTTACCCCCTGCCACTATTGGAGGGCAATCACAAATCTAACCCCTCTGTACAATTTTTTCAGATATTGATTGTGTGTACATTAAGTTTGGGATTACAGTTTAATATTAGGGCATTAAGATCCTCTTTAAGAGCGGCACGGTGGTTAGCACTGCTGCCTCATAGATCCAGGGACCTGGGTTCGATTCTCAGCTTGGGCCACTGTCTGTGAGGAGTTTGCACATTCTCCCCGTGTCTCTGTGGGTTTCCTCCGGGTGCTCCGGTTTCCTCCCACAAAGATGTGCAGGTTAGGTTGATTGGCTATGCTAAATTGTCCTGGGATGCGTAGGTTAGAGTGATTAGTGTGGTAAATATGTGGGGTTACGGGGATAGGGCCTGGGTGGGATTGTTGTCAGTGCAGACTGAGCCGAATGGCCGCCTCCTGCACTGTAGGGATTTTATGATTAATCAGGAAAATTCACTGGGACCCTTGTATAATTGCGACTCCTCATCTTCATGGCTTCATTTGAATCAAGGTTCTAATTTCTGGGAGCCTATTCCTAAAACCCTTACTGCTTATTATTGAAAAATAACTGCAACCTGTTGCTATCCACTTCACTATGAAGTACCTTGGAATGTGTACAGTGGTAAATGCACAATATAAATGCAAGTTATTTTTGTGTAATACTTGTGTCAAATTAGCTCTGTTATACTTTCAGGCTTAATACCCTCAGCAGCTCACTCCCCAATAATCTCATCTACACTGTTTAACAGCAAAGACAAAACTAACAGGAGAAACATGGGAATCTTAGGGCTGGAAAAGACTTTACATTTATCTAGCTAGCTCCCAAGTTCAAATCCAGAGCCCATCGTTCACTACCTCCACCTTTAATTAATTTTCTTACCAAATAGCTACCCGTCTCTGTCTGAAAATAATGTTCAAATTGACATTTCTTCTTTCAAAACTTTTCTTCAACAAGCTACTGTTAGCGAAACTTGTTAAATAGAGTCGGGGAGCGAATTTTCCTGTCCCGCCTGCCACGGGAATCGTAGCAGGTGAGGGGCGGATCTCGGAAATGTCCATTGACCTTAGACGAGATTTTCCAGTTTCAGGGTGAGCGTGGCCGGAACATCCCACCCAGAGCACAAAAAAGACCCTTCGGCCCATCGAGTCTGCACTGACAATAACTATCACTAAAGTCACAGTAATCTCATTTTCCAGCACTTGTCCCATATCCTTGAATGTTATGATGTATAGAACCCAGAAGATGAAACCTCCTGTGACACATGCAGCTGGTGAAACTAGTCCTTTATTTAAATGGATCTTGACCGTGGGATATCTGGAGTATTGTGCCCAGTTTTAAGGGCAGATATACTTGCGGTAGTGCAGTACAGCGAGAGTTCACTGAACTGGTTAAAGAGAGGAATGGGGGGCTCTTGGGCCTCTTCTTTCTGGAGGTTAGAAAAATGCAAGGTGATCTCATTGAAACATACAAGATTCTGAAGAGACTTGACAGAATATACACCAAGAAGCTGTGGCCCCTGGCTGGGGAACCCAGAACACGAAGGCATTGACTCAGAATAAGGGAATGACCACTTAGGACTGGAATGAGAATGGTGACACAGTGGTTAGCACTGCTGCCGCACAGCGCCAGGGACCCGGATTTAATTCAGGCCTTCGGTGACTGTGTAAAGTTTGCACGTTCTCCCCATGTCTGCATGGGTTTCCTCCAGGTGCTCTAGTTTCCTCCCACAGTAAAAAGGTTATGTGCATTGGCCATGCTAAATTCTCCCTCAGTGCACCTGAACAGGTGCTGGAGTGTGGTGACTAGGGGTTTTTCACAGTAACTTCATTGCAGTGTTAATGTAAGCCTACTTGTGACTAATAAATATACTTTAAAAAGATGCGCGGGGTAGGTGGATTGGCCAGGCTAAATTGTCCCTTAGCGTCAGGGGGATTAGGAGGCTAAATGCGTGGAGTTACGGGGATAGGGCCTGGATGGGATTGATGTCAGTGCAGGCTTGATGGGCCGAATGGCGGCCTCCTACACTAAGGATTCTACAATTCTAAATTTTGTCATTCAAAGCATTGCGAATCTTTGGATTTCCCTACCCCAGAGAGTTGTGACTGCTCCATCTTTGAACATATTTAAGGCCGGGATAAACAGATTTGAAGTCTCTCGAGGAGTCAACGAATGGGGGTACAAACGGGAAGGATTTGAGGCTGAAGGTAAGCCATGATCTTATTGAATGGCAGAGCAGGCTTGAGGGACCATATGGTCTGCTCCTGCTCCCATTTCTTTCCTATGTGTTTAGGACTCACTCTAAAGACTTCCCCCTACTTTTTATGTTCGATTACCAAAGCTTATACTTGAAACATTATTCACTTAGACAAAAAATAAAATCAGAGATTTCCAAGTGCGTTCCTTGGCTAGACAAGATTTGGTAGGACAGTATTTCAGCCTCGTATCAGCTTTATATCAATTAGTGTCTCTCTGTAATATTATACATTATACTGTAACTTTGATTACTTTGGTTCAAACCCAATCTGGATTAAATTCAGTCATACCTGATCTTTCCTATGCCTGAAGGCACAATTTAGAATCAGAAGCAGAATTTTAGTACCCATTTACTAGCAGCACTGCAAGAGCAATTTGCAAACATTGTGCTTTTGGTGGAAGGAACGCACTTCTATTCAGTTATACAACAAAGTAAGCAGCATGACCCAATTGATATTTAGATGATTAAATTGATATTTGAATGAGCCAGTAGCACATTGAAGTGCCAAAGCTTTTTTTTTTAGGATTTTTTAATAAACAACACGGCTCATTATCTTTGTATATATCAATTTTAAAGCACCCTCAATCAATTGCTTGGGAAAATACTAAAAACTAAGGAGGCACAAGGTTACTAGGAGATTTCAAATGGTACAATATTTTTTAATAACGGAAGTATTATATAATGCCGTGCATCATCCATTATTCTGCTACTACGGTGGAGCTCTTTTTAATATAGCTTCACTCTTTAAGATGACTACAAAATTTAATTGCAATAATTAGGCACATCTTTTGATCAGTTAAGAGAGGTTAATTGTTATTGTTTTGGGAAGGCTAGATTGTGTATTGGCATATGCTTATAAGCCAAGGAATCATATAATTACTCCTTTTTTATACATTAGATACTTTAAGATTTCCAAAGCGCATGCTCGGAGCAAGACATTTGGTTCAGTAGATCGCCTGAGGCATTCCTCATGGGTAGGGTGATGCAGTTCTGATTTTCACATCCATCCTGATACAATCTAAACATTAAGTTTTTAATCTATTTTTAAATTGTTCTGAAACTTGGGTTTTAAAATCTTAGGGGGCCATTCAGCCCATCGAATCTGCACAGACTCTTAGCCAGGCTTACCCCGTAACCCCATGTGTTTACTCCGCTAAATCCCCCCTGAACTGTATATCTTGGGGCACTAAGGGGCAATTTAGCATAGCCAATCAACCTAACCTGCACATCTTTGGAGCACCCGGAGGAAACCCATGCCGACATGAAGAGAATGTGAAAACTCCACGCAGACTGTCACCCAAGGCTGGAATTGAACGTGGGTTCCTGGCACTGTGAGGCAGCAGTGCTAACCACTGTGTCACCATGCTACCCAAACACACACACACACACACATATATATATATATTATATACATAAGATGATCACATTTGTCACTGAATATGGGCAGTGGTAATGTTTTCAACCCTGGTTGTCTGCAAGCAATATATCTCAAAAACTAATGGATGGATCTCAACGAAGTTTGGAGCACAATGTGGCCAAGCAAGAACTCATTTGTTGTTGGTGCAAATGGATATCCTGGAATTTTTTTAAAGGGTTCATTAACATTGGGAGGTAGTGCAAATTGACTTTTTTTAAAGAATGTTGTGGGTTGTTTTATTTAGAATGTTGTTGATTGGTTTAGAATGTTGGGGATTGTCTCAGCTGCTGTGGTGGAATTTGTTAAAGTGTGAGCAGCATTTTCAGAGCAGGTTATTGGACGTTGATTAGCCTGAAGCCCCACCCAACAGTGAACATGGAAGCTCTTAATAAAAAGATATCTTTTTCAGCTTTTGTAGGTACAGAACATCAAACAGGTAAGGAAGAGCTGCGTGATTGTAATAAAATTCAGTTTATTACGCGTGGTAATGTATGTGCTCTACTGAGTGGTCTTTTCACTTGTTATATATAGATTCTGCCTAACTATACTTCTTCTAAAAGTAATATGAATGTTGGGTGAGCATGGGTCCTGCGTTGTATATCTTGACTTCCATGAAGAATTTGGTAAAGTAATGCAGATAGCGATCAGATCTAAGGGGTAGTAGGATATAGTTATATTGAATAAGTAACTACCTTTACCTGACAGTTGGTCACTGCGATACTAGGAGCAGTCCAGATGTGGAGTCCTCTTCACTGAAGGGCTGTTCATCCTTTATTGGGAACATCAACAAGAGGCCTGAGGCCCAATATGTGGAGAATCTTTGGCTGCACCATCAGATGTGCTGGGTGTCCCAGTTTCTAAGTGCAATTCTGAAATCATGAAAAATTCAGTTAAAAACCAAATTAATGCAGAGTTTTCTTCCCTGGCTAACTACAAAGGGAATTGGTGATCTCAACTCAACTTCTGCTGACATAAACTCAGTACAAAATAATTTGGCACAAGTTAGTACTGAATTACAAATCTCATTTGGTAAGGCCACAAGGATGTGCAGTGTTGAAAATGGAGCTGTCATGCTGGTGTTCAAGGGGATGCTCTCCTGATGTTAAGATTAAGACATATTGTTGAAGCAGTGGCGGATTTATTCTGCTTCTGAACACTGCTATACTTGGCATAAGAACATAAGAAATAATGGAGCAAGAAAAAAAGTCATTCAATCCATTGAGTCCATTTTTTCCACACATTACGTACATCCTGCATTATTCATTCTATTCTTCCATTCCGTGCAATCTAGCCATTCATCTGTTGAGTGCAAGTTCTCCTTATGTTCTGCCAAAGCTTAAAAAACCTGATTAAAGCTTAACTTTGGTGTTATTCAGGTGCAATCATTTGTTTCTCAGTGATTAAATTTCCACAATCCAGCATTTCAAAAAGCACCATATTCAATATCCATTTGTACCATGAAACCCTCCATCTAGCTGTTTCTCCAGATGTTGACACAGCATTAACTGCTTTACCCGAGATAATATTCCATATCGCAGACTCCCTACAGTGCAGAAGGAGGCCATTCAGCCCATTGAGCCCACACCAACAACAATCCCATCCAGGCCTTATCCCCGTAACCCCACGTATTTACCCTGCTAATGACATTAAGGGTCAATTTATCATAGCCAATCTAACCTGAACATCTTTGGACTGTGGGAGGAGACTGGAGCACCTTGATGAAACTGACGCGGACATGAGGAATACGTGCAAACTCCACACAGTCACCCAAGGCCAGAATTGAACCCTCGTCCTTGATGCTGTGAGGCAGCAGTGCTAACCACTGTGCCACCATGCTGCCTGTATATTGAGAGAAAAATAAATTTTATTTTCCAGTTTTCTTTTGAGATTTGTTGATATTACACTTGTATCTGACCTGGAACAGATCAGATTCCAGATTCTAGGTCAGAATCATAGAATCCCTACAGTGCAGAAGGAGAACATTTGGCCCATTGAGTCTGCACCGACCACAATCCCACCCAGGCCCTATTCCCATAACCCCACATATTTACCTTATTAATCCCCCTTACACTAAGGGGCAATTTAGCACAGCCAATTAACCTCACCTGCACATCTTTGGAGTGTGGGAGGAAACCCATGCAGACACGGGGAGAATGTGCAAACTTCACACAAACAGTGACCCGAGGCCAGAATGGAACCTGATCCCTGGAGCTGTGAGGCAACAGTGCTAACCACCGTGCTGCCCAGATACAAGTACAATATTAACAGACAGAATTGTTCAAACATGCATAGTCCTCACTTTATTGGGTCCACACGTACAAACAAATGAGAATGTAAGTACACAAGAAGGAAAATTACAAGGTACACTTAAAATGGTTGAAAATGAATATTGTGAATTGCTTTCAAACTAAACTTTGATAACTCTCCAGAAAAATAAGTTGCATCTGATTTCACTAACAATATTAACGAAACAAGAATGGCACCAAGCTACTGAACTAATAACTGTGTTTTCTTCTCTTGCAAATTAACTAAACAAAATGCTGCTCTCACCAACGTTGTTAACACAGAGATAAAAACCACTGTGACGAATTGCATTTTGGCACATATCCTGCAGTGCACAGATCATATTGTAATAATGCTCCCAGCTTTTACGATCCTATTTGCTACGCTTGAAAGAAAGGAATCTTGTTTAAAAACAAAAGATGTCCAGCACGTGGTATATTCCAAAGAAGGCCTCATTTGACTGAAAAGACTATGTGAAGTGCTGCCAATCTCAGCGCTGAAAAGTTAAATGG
This sequence comes from Mustelus asterias, assembly GCF_964213995.1. Taxonomy (NCBI): domain Eukaryota; kingdom Metazoa; phylum Chordata; class Chondrichthyes; order Carcharhiniformes; family Triakidae; genus Mustelus; species Mustelus asterias. The sequence continues at coordinate 107,707,004 of NC_135808.1, read as the reverse complement.
TACAATAGGAAGGCCAAGCAAGTGTGTTGAAAACAAATCAAACACTGCTTTCGGTTGTGAGGATTGCAACTGAGGTACGCTGAAATCAACGCAAAATAGACATTAACTACATAAACGGAAGATTTGCTATTGTATAATGTTTATAAAGGATTCCATCATCCCAGTGGCATCATTTCTAGGTATGCTTAATTGCTGGAAGAACTCACTCGACAACCCTGTTGGATTGCTATCAGCTTGACTGCCATAGCAAAGCCTTTACAGCAGCAAATGTTATGTCCACTGCTTCACAAAATTGTACAATTCTGTAAAGACTCAGATTCCAACCATTATCCCGCAATTGAGTCTGTGCCTGTATATACCCTGTTTGTGAACCCAACTCTCCACTCACCTGCTGAAGGAGCAGCACTCCAAAAGCTCGTGCTACCAAATAAACCTGTTGGACTTTAACCTGGTGTTGAGACTTCTTACTGTGCCCACCCCAGTCCAACGCCACATCATGCCCTTTTTAATTGTTTAAATGAAATTTTAAAAATGGGAAAATTTGTTAAACACTTTCTTGCCATCATCAATATGGTGATCATATATGGAGTTCTCTTTTACATAGATATAGAATAGAATCCCTATCGTGCAGAAGGAGGCCATTTGGCCCATCAAGTCTGCACCGACCACAATCCCACCCAGGCTCTACCCCCATAACCTCATGCATTTACCCTAACTAGTCCCCCTGGCACTAAGGGGCAATTTAACATGGCCAATCCACCTAACCCACACATCTTTGGACTGCGGGGCAAACTCCACACAGATAGTTACCCGAGCCAGGAATTGAACCCAGGTCCCTGGCGTTGTGAGACAACAGTACTAGCCACTGTACCACCATGCCGGTGGTACCCATATGGTCCCTTGCAAGACTGATACTTAGGATGGGGAAGCTTTAACTTATTACAATCTGTCTCTGCCTTCAACTTTTGTGATATTTGCAAATTTGTAGTTTATAATTACTGTGGGACAGATTTGATCATAAAGCAACATTTGGACAGTGTGCATAAAACAAACTGGGTCAGGAAGATTACATATCCATACCAGCACTCACCTGATTTTCTGTCCTTTCAATTCAAGAAGAAATCTGCTTCACTGTGGCTTCGAACACTTCAGTTTTAATTTCTAACCCTCCAACTGCAGGCTCCTTGCATCTCCATTTTCTCACTCTTCCTCTCAGTTTAAATTCTTATCTTCTTGAGAGAAAATGGAGGGAGGCAATGGCATAATGGTAATGTCGTTGGACTAGTAATGTGGAGGCCCAGGCTATTATCTGGGGGCACAGGTTCAAATCTTACCATTGGAGCTGGTGGAAATTAAATGTAATTAATAAATCTGGAATTAAAAGGTAGTCTCAGTAAGAAAAGACCATGCAATGATTGTCATACATTTGGTTCATTAATGCACTTTAGGGAAGGAAATGTGTGAACATAGTCCAGGCAATTGCACAAACCAACCTCCCATCCATTGACTTTGTCTACACTTCCCGCTGCCTTGAAAAAGCAGCCAGCATAAACAAGGGCTTGACATATTCTCTTCCACCTTCTTCCATCGGCAAAAAGATACAAAAGCCTGAGAACACATACCAACCGACTCAAGAACAGCTTCTTCTCTGCTGCCACCAGACTTTTGAATGGACCTATTATATATTAAGCTGAACTTTCTCTTCATCCTAACTGTAATACTATATTCAGCACCCTTTCCTTCTCCTCTATGTATGGTATGTTTTTATCTGTATGGCACGCAATAAACAATACTTTTCACTGTGTCCCAATACATGTGACAAAAATAAATCAAATCAAATCAAATTAAATAACTACAAAGCCTAAAAGGGGTGAAAGAGGACGGATCAATCTATTTCAGGGAACAAAAACAGAAAGTTCTGACCTGTCAACCCTGCAAAGTCCTCCTTATGAATATCTGGTGGGCTTTTGCCAACATATAGCGGTCGCATATACTAATCAAGCAACAGCCTGACACAGTCATTCTCACTGAATGTCCTGTACACCACTGGCAGTTTCCAAGTTCTTTTGCTATTTTTATGAATGCTTCCTCACTTCCTGACTGAGATGATCTTTTGCATCATTTAACAGTTTCTTGCTTTTAAGTGGATTACAGATTATTCAGATCATTAACCTCCTCACTGTGACTTGAGTGCCTGTTTTATTCCTATTTTTTGATTCCATTAAAATGCTGTCTTAATGTTCAGTTCAAGAAATGAGTTTTGTCCCCCAAAAAATGACATTTTTTTCAGTGAGAATAGATAAATTAAAGCTGCCATTGGATTATGTTAATTTTATTCCTTTCCCCCACCCCAGGATATGAATACAATACGCTATGTTTGTTTCACAGAAATTATCCTAATTAGTTGAATCAGGACAGTGGGTTACAGGTCATTCAATCCATTGACTTCCTCTCTGTGACTGCAGTGTGTGTTGCTGCTCCCCTCTCTGTTTCCTCTTTTTACTGTAACGCCAGTTTATCTTTCACTGCTTAGTTCAAGTCCAAAGCATTAAATTAGCTTTTCCTCTCTAAAGGAAGTGTCAAAGTTGCCCTCTGATTGTATTAGTGCTGTTTCTTCTCCTCTCCTCGGGATAATAATAGAACATGGCACGTTTCTGTTGCACAAACTTTATCCTAATTTGTTACATCAGAAATAAAAAGACAAATGGCAGTTTTGAAATGATCAAACATCTTCCCTTAATTTGTCAGAATTTTCCCGTCCCACCCCCCCATTGGATTCGTAGTGGGCAGGAAGGGGGACGGACCATGCAAAGGTCCGTTGACCTCGGGTGGAATTTTCCGGTCTTGATGTGAGTGCGGCTGGATAATCCCGCCCAGCATGTCAGCTTCAGTGAGAAAGCTAACGTGTAGCTCTCCAGCTGCATGGCTGAGTTTTCTCACCAGGTTCTCTGGCACTCTGCACACAGAGAATTTGGGGGTGTGGTTTCTGCCATCACTCTGTAGGAGCAGGGCCTGATCGAGCTGGCGACACTGGCGCCACATAGATTGGGGTGCCATCTTTAAAGGCCGCCCTAATCTGCACTAAAACGAAACTCACCCCCACACTCCCCCCACCCCCACACACATCAGGGATTCACGGTGGCACAAAGTGGCAAGCACTGCTGCCTCACAGCGCCAGGGACCCAGGTTTGATTCCTGGCTTGGGTCACTGTCTGAGTGGTGTTTGCACATTCTTCCCATGTCTACGTGGGTTTCTTCCCACACTTCAGTTATGTGCGGGTTACATTAATTGGCCGTGGTAAATTGCCCCTTAGTGTTAAGGGGACTGGCAGGGTAAATATGTGGGGTTACGAGGATAGGGCCTGGGTTGGATTGTGGTTGGTGCAGACTCGATGGGCCGAATGGCCTTCTTCTGCTCTGTAGGGATTCTATTCTATAAACAACATCCATCCACCAGAACCCCCCACAGAAGCATTGTGGTGCTCCCGCCCCTCAACCACACAAAGGAACCCCCCCCTCCAATGGGTCATCTCAGAGTACCCCCCCTTTTCGGGGTGAGAATCCCATTACGTCATGGGCAAGGGGTATGGAAAATCTTGTAAAAGATTTTGGGCCCGCATTGCTGTTTACGCTGATAGCTAACGCAGGCACAAAATCACCCACATGACATGCAAACATTATTCATTCATCTTTATTATTCTAACTAAGATTTACCATTATTTGTTTTGCCATATAGGAAATTGTGACTTAAGAATTATTTGGCTGTGAAGAGCCATTTTAAGGATGTGAATGAAACTATATCAATGAGTTAGGAAAACAAAGGTAAACCTATAGTTAGATTCCTGCTGGACAAAGGTCTTCATATGTTTGTGGTCTTGGTATCAATTCAAACTGTGCTGCTATTGTGCTTAGAGAAGTAATGGCACGAAGAGTAAATAAAAGTTGTGGCAGGAGCATGAAGTTGTTCCTTAGGAAGACTAAAGTTAAGAGACAGAGACCAAGAAGTTGAATAGGGTACTGCTCAGGAGAATTCAACAGAAAAGCAGACAATGTGTTCTGAGTTAAAGAGACAATTGCAATAACTGGATTTAAAATGGGAAAGCAGACTTCATAGGTAAATCAAAAGTTTGGTGCTATCTTAATAGAAACATAAGAACTAGAAGCAGGAGCAGGCCCTTTAGCCCTTCGAGCCTGCTCTGCCATTCATTTTGATCATGGCTGATCATTGAATTCAATATCCTGATACCCCCCTTCCCCCCATATTCCTTGATCCCTTTAACCCCAAGAGCTATATCTAATTTCTTCTTGAAATCAGACAACATTTTAAACTCGACTACTTTCTGTGATCGTGAATTCCACACATTCACCACTCTCTAGGTGAAGAAATTTCTCCTCATCTCAGTTCTAAAAGGTTTACCCCTTATCCTCAAACCATGATCCCTAGTTCTGGACTCCCCCACCATTGGGAACATTCTTTCTGAATCTACCCTCTCTAACCCTGTTAGAATTTTAAAAGTTTCTATGTGATCCCCTCTCACTCTTACAAAGTTCAGTAAATATAATCCTAACTCCTTATATGACAGACCTGCCATCCCAGGAATCAGCCTGGTAAACCTTTGCTGCACTCCCTCTATCCCCAGGACATCCTTCCTCAGATAAGGACACTAGAAACTGCACACAATACTCCAGGTGTGGCTTCACCAATGCCCTATAGAATTGCAGCAAAGCATCCCTATCACTATACTCAAATCCACCCTCTATGTAGGCCAACATAGAATCGAATCATAGAATCCCTACAGAAGGAGGCCATTTGGCCCATTGAGCCTGCACCGATAACAATCCCACCCCTATCCCCATAACCCCACATATTTACCTTGCTAACCCCCCAAAACTAGGGTCAATTTAGCACGGCCAATCAACCTAATCCGCACATCTTTGGACAGTGGGAGGAAACCGAAGTACCCGGAGGAAACCCACGCAGACACGGGAAGAATGTGCAAACTCCACACAGACAGTGACCCAAGCCGGGAATCGAACCCAGGTGCTCTGAGGCTGCGGTGCTAACCACTGTGCCACAATGCTGCCCAACATACCATTTGCCTTCTTTACTTCCTGTTGTACCTGCACACTTACTTTCTGCGAATGATGCACGAGGACACCAAGGCCTCACTGAGTATCCAACTCTCTGAATTTACATCCATTCAAGTAATAATCTGTCTTCCTATTATTGTTACCAATATGGATAACCTCACATTTATGCGATCCGGGAATCGATAGTTAAAGCAATTGTGAAGACAAAGCAATCCTGAATGGAGTGGTGTAAAACCTGCAAGCGAAACTTTGATGGATGGTTCTGAGGGAAAGCATTGCTTAAAAAAAGATTTGAAAATGTGTCTCTTTTTAAAAGTGGCATTTGAAATAATTCATGGAAAGCCAGTAAGCAAAGGTGGCCCATGGTATAAGAATCACCTGGGGGAATTTAGAAGAGAAATCCACAGAAATTCACTTGGGTTCAGAGTGGGGTGTGTGTCTTACCACAGTCAGTCTCTGTGTTTAAAGGGGCTGTGTGTCACCGAGACTATTGGAGCCTAAGATATATTTTGTAACCTGTGCTAGCCTTAAAATCTGTGTAGGTTTGTGAAGCTAAGTGGAGGGAACAAAACAGTATTGTATCATAATCAAACTTTTCATATTTAACAATCCTTTTTTCTTGTTAAAACTAGTGGTGCTGGGACTTTGTTTCTCCACATTTTCTTAAAAAAAAGTTAAAGTTACGGTCTTTTGAGCTAGGGTTCCAGTCTGGGATCTTCCTATCCAGTTGTAATACCAACTGGGATTATCACAAATGCAAGTTCTTTCTCTTTGCCTGGTAACTATTGTACTTGTTCAAGACTTTTACTCCTAATACGATGTCTTCAAGTTTCATCCCTCCCGTTCCCCAAATATTTTTTTAAAATTTGATCAATTAAAAATTTGTGAATATGTGTTAAGATCAGGGAAAAGTCTCCAGACAAAATTATACTGTTGTGGGTATCTTCACAACTTTTCTCAAAAATTACGCAATTTTTTCCGAAATAGATGTTAAGTAAGCCCAGTGATAGCATCGTGAAAGGTGAAATTTCCTTAATCTGGGGATTCTGAAGTAAATTGTAACAGATCTATCACTATCCTGGCTGAGATTAGTTAACCCATCTCACACACAGAACCAGAATGAAACATGGAACCATTTTGTTTTACATGCCCCCACTGAGTCCTTGGGGAGTTGAATCCGCATTGATTACATTATATGGAACTAATAATTTGTTTGCTTCTCCACATCTTTGTACTTGTTTAAAGCAACCAGTAAAAAGCAGCACTAATGGAGTCCTTTGAGATTTAATCTCTGACTTCTCCTTACATGGGGAAAGTACTTTATCCTGATATTTAGTCCTCAGTCTCCCATCGGTACATGCCAAATGTGAAAAATGCCATTCCGTAGAACAATGTGCTGGTGAACTACAGATAGCCAAGTTCCGCACACATGAGGACAGCCTAAACCGGGATGTTGGATTTATGTCACATTATCAGTAACCCCCACAGCTTGCCTCCTGGGCTTGTAGAATCTCACTAGCTGTTCTGTCTGGAGACAATACACATTTCTTTAACCTGTGTTTAATGTTCCCTCCACCCACATTGTCTGTACCTTTAAGACCTGGCTGACTGTAGGATTCGCATTCTAATCAGTATTCTGCAACTTGATTTTGTCTGTTTGCACTGTTTGAGAGCACATTTCCACTCCATCTGACGAAGGAGCAGTGCCCCCAAAGCTTATGGTATTTGCTACCAAATAAACCTGTTGGACTTTAACCTGGTGTTGTGAGACTTCTTACCGTGAACTACAGAACTAACAGTTCTATCGCTTTTTTTTGGCAAAACTACCTTTTTGTAATACCACAGGTACTTTATATTCTTCCAAATATTGAAAGAGAAATATCTGGATGAGAACTAGTTACACCACAACCTCCTTCTGGATATATTTGTCTGTCATTCCATTCCTCAGTGAGGTTAACCTGCATACTTGACAGTGTGCAAAGGGTTCTGGTTACTGGCTGCATCTCAAATGGTATAAAAGAGTTCTCTTTTACTCACTTCCCTGCAATGCTGCTGCAGTTTTCTGTGGCAGGTTATTATTGGCCAATGTACAACTTTTACGAAATGGTTCGTGTACCCACAATGTCCCTGGGGAAGCGAATAGAATTTTAAGTTCATCTTCTCTTCTACAAAGCTATTTTGTAATGGTCTTTCCAACCCTTCTCCTTGGGTCTCTGCATTTTGTTTGGTGAGGGTTTCAACAATATGATTCACTCGCCTGCCAGGTTCCCTCCACTCCCTCTGAGATGATCAGTGTTCACGCCTCCTCATAATGTTACCGGGGGCAGCACGGTGGCACAGTGGTTAGCACTGCTGTCTCACAGCGCCAGGGACCCGCGTTCAATTCCAGCCTTGGGGTCACTGTCTGTGTGGAGTCTGCACGTTCTCCCTGCGTCTCCGTGGGTTTCCTCCGGGTGCTCCGGTTTCCACCCACACTCCGAAAGACCTTCTGATTAGGTGAATCGGCCATGCTAAATTCTCCCTCGGTGTGCCCGAACAGGTGCCGGAGTGTGGCGATTGGAGGATTTTCACAGTAACTTCATTGCAGTGTAAATGTAAAGCTATTTGTGGCATTAATAAATAAAAATTTAAAAGAAACATAAGCTCTCGCAGCAATTAACCAACACTGAATTGCTAACACACAGCTAGCTGGTACTCTTCTTCACTGGTGCTACCATATTACCTTCTAATTTACCTTCTGCAAGTTTCACTTTAAAGTTGAATTTTGAAAAAGGCTAACAAAATTCCTCCTGTACGTTCACAAATGAACAAAACTTAAAAGGAAAATCCATTTTATAGTATGATACAGAGAATGGATTACACATTTTTGACATATTAAAAATACATGTCTTAAAAAGAGGAACACAACAGAAAAAGCATAGGAAAGAGCTGAATCAGCAGTGTTATAGGGAGTGCCCCTGTAGACCAGTGAATTTTAGTCATCCTTATCATCATTGTCCTTTTGCAAGGTGTTGCCAGTTGACTTCGCTGCACCAACTCTTCTTGCAGTTGGTGTCACATATTCTAGATGTCAGTCCCCAAGGGAAGATAATGAAATTCTGCTCCAGTGATATTGTGAACAGGAATAAAAGTGTAAGTAAAATAGAAAGGAATAAAAATAGATGATCCCTTTTGGTAGATTAACCTGCAATCATTGGGTAAAAAATAGATCCAACAAAGATCAAGGCCGGGATTCTCCTCTCCCAAAAAACGAAGTGCCCAATGAACAGGAAAATGGAAGAATTTCACACCTGTTCTTTGAGTGTATTTACCAGATCGAATCACCAACATTCTGTGCATCACAGAGTGCCTCAGAGGATTCATGCCAAAAAGTGAGGAGCGGGGTCTGATCCCACTTGAGAAGCTGGCAGCATAGTGCTGAGCGAGCCACTGCGCATTTGACAATCTGTCAGTGCGGAGATTGGTGCATGCACACTGCCCCCTACCCCCCCTAATCACCGGCTTCCCGATCACTGGCCTTCCCCTCCTGATAGCTGGCCTCCTGACTGACCCCCTCCCCACCAAGGCTGGCCTTCTGACCCCCCCCAACCAATCACTGGCCTACCGGATGCCCCCCTGGGCCAGCTCCAACTCTTCCCCTCCCAGATAGCCAGGCCTAACCCCACCCAACCATGGTCATCCCTGAACCCCCCCCTCCCCAATGGCCAGCCCCAATCGCCCCCTCACTCCCTCCCTCCCCCACCGATCCTATTGCAGAGTGGCAGCAGACCTGCCTGCCTAGTATTCACCACCCTCCCTCTGTGGCACTGCCCCCTTGGCACTGCCTGGTGCCTAGTGGGCATTGCCAAGGTGTGCTGTGGACAGTGGCAGGGTACTATGCTGGCAATGCCCAAAGGGCACCCCCGACCTCCAGGGACGGCCTCAATAGCATCTGTCCCCACCAGAAGAGTGAGGACACCTGTTCCCCATTAGTAGACCACCCCTCAAGTATTGTGCCAGCTCTGGTAACTGAGGCAAAAGGTGGGAGTGGGGGAGGGGAGAAGAGACCATTCAAAAGGGAGGACACCTGAGGAGAGGCGATGGCCTTGTGGTATTGTCACTAGACTATTAATCCAGAAACTCAGCTAACGTGCTGGGGCCCAGGTTCAAATCCCACCACAGCAGACGGTGGAATTTTATTTCAGCAAAAAATATCTGGAATTAAGAATCTACTGATGACCATGAAACTATTATCGATTGTCGGAAAAACCCATCTGGTTCACTAATGTCCTTTGGGAAGGATATCTGCCGTTCTTACCTGGTCCGGCCTACATGTGACTCCAGAACCATGGAGTCAGCCATGTGATTGACTCTCAACTGTCCTCTGAAATGGCCTTGCAAGCCAAGTAGAGATGGGCAATAAATGCTGGCCAGCCAGTAATGCCCACATCCAACGGAAAGAAAAAATTGGAGTTAGTTTAGAAACGAGTCTCAAAATTGATTCCGAGAGTCAAAGGGCTGAAGTGTGAGGAAGGGTGTGAGAAACTTTGGCTTTTCTACAATGAAGGGATAATCTTATAGATCTATTGACTGACAATATAGAAAAACACCTGAAGTGATTCACAGAGAGTCAAGCAGGACAGATTGGGAGGGGTGACTAAAAGCTCAAACAATTGGATTTTAAGGAGGGTTTTAAAGGTTGAAAAGGAAGTGGATTTGAAAAGGTTAGGAAAAGAATTCCACAGAGTTGGACCAAGGAGGCTGAAGGTGTCACCACCAATGGAGGAGTGGAGTGGGAGGTTCAAGAGGCTGGAGTCAGAAGAACAAGAGTTATAAAATCCATAGAATCCCTACAGTGCAGAAGGAGGCTATTCAGCCCATCGAGTCTGCACTGACCACAATCCCACCTAGGCCCTATCCCAACAACCCTACTTATTTACCATACAAACCCCTAACACTAAGGGGCAATTTAGCATGGCCAATCAATCTAACCCGCACATCTTTGGAGTGTGGGAGGAAACCGGAGCACCCGGAGGAAACCCACACAGACACGGGGAGAACGTGCAAACTCCACCCAGACAGTGATCCGAGGCTGGAATAGAACCCGGGTCCCTGGTGCTGTGAGGCAGCAGTGCTAACAATCATGCCACCCTGTTTTAGCTATGGGCTGTAGAACTGGAGGTTAAAAAGATAAGGGAGAGACAAATCCTCATGGAAGGATTTAAACACAGGGATGAAAATTTTAAGAGAAAGATGTTAGTGGAATGCATGCAAACTAATCAGTGAAGCGAGGTGTGGGGTACGATGAGGGCAACAAGGTTTTGGATGAGTTGAGGTTTTGCTGTGGAGGATGGGAGGCTGGCCAGGAAAGGATTGGAACATGTGTGTCTGGAGGTGACAAAGGCATGGGCGAGAGTTCCAACAGAAGATCGATTCAGTGGTGGGTAATATTAAAATGTAAGTTGTTCAGCATCTTTCATTGTGGTGCTGGGTTGCCAACTTTGGTACTTTAACTGAATATTTATTCCACATTTAAATTGTGCCAGAAAATGGAATTCAGCTTTTTCTGGCTCTTGGTCATTGTGTGTCAGAATTCTCAATTATATTCCCCACATTTACTTTTCAGAAGCAGGTCACGTATTTTCCACATCGAGCTGTCCAATTCTGACGTTATAATTAATGGCTCCAATCAGTCAGCCTACTGCACAAATCAAGCATTTGGTGCTAGTGGCATAGATAGTACTGCCTTCTTACCTGACAGGCATTCAGTCATCTGTTAGAAAGCTGGATCAGCAGACAACCCAATTAATCTGGATTCAATATCTACCCTAACCAAAGTCTTGAGCGGCTTAACTAAGTCATTGTTAATTTAGCCCAAATAATATTGGTCTGTTTCAGAAAATGTGAGCAGAATCGGGCGAGTTGATAAATGCAGCTAATAGATGAATACTTGCACGTCTGTATATAGTGAATGAACTAACGTTTTATCAGGAGAGCAGCTCACATTTTAGAAAGCTGAGAGCAGGTTTTTTTTTTAAGAGCAGCTGCTATAATTCTACAATACCTTTGGTAAAAAACGTCAGTCACAATTAGCCTCGGGATTTTACTGCATATAACTTACAGTATTTTACGAGACAACACGGTAGAGTTTGCATTTTGTATACAATTGACAGCATTGATGCAAATTAAGCTCAAAATGTGCCCGTTTTGAAAAGCATCTTTTACCTAGAATTCCCACACATGGAATCCCTAGTGCTGAAGGAGGCCATTCGGCCCATCAAGTCTGCACTGACTCTCTGACAGAGTATCTTACCCAAGGCCACCAACCCGTGCTATCCCCGTAACTCTATACATTTACTCCACTGATCCATCTAACCTACATATGCAATATTTACCTGTCGCTGAATGCAAAATCTGACATGAACGAACAACATTGGGCAGTATTTTTAAACATACTTTTTTAAATGTTGCTTTCAAAAATATTCCTTGACAGTCTGAAGAATGGTAACATGGTACAGTTTGATTAATAGAGCTAAAATGAGTTTATCACAAAAAATAAGCATTTTAAAATCAATATCAATCCACTACCTTGAGTAATCAGATTTTAAATGGCTGAAAAAAAAAGGCTTAAAAGATTCAAAACCATTTTATGGTTAGATTTAATTACAGTGGTCAATTCCTTAGTAAGTTACAATGCTTTCAAAACATACCCATTGGGGACCTTGGGTTATAAAGACCCAACTTAATTTTTAGAGCCTCCTTGAAGGCCTGCAAACAATGCAATCAAGGGAAAGAATGTCTGAGGGGTAGTTATGAGGAAAATTGCAGGGCATGATCTGAAGTTTGAGAATGAGACCCAAAGTTTGTTTAGCCCTTTTGGATTCAAAATTGGCTCAGCTGTAGGAGACAAAGGGTGATGGAGTGAGGTTGCGTAGGCTTGGGTTGTTTTCGTTGGAGCAGAGAAGACTGAGGGGCGATCTGATCAAGGTATACAAGATTATGAGGGACATGGACAGAGTGGATATGGAGCAGCTGTTCCCCTTAGTTGAAGGGTCAGTCGGTTCAAGGTGAGGGGCAGAAGGTTTGGGAGATGTGAGGAAAAATAACCCAGAGGGTGGTGATGCGTTGCCTGGGAGGGTGGAAGCAGGTTGCCTCACATCCTTTAAAATGTATCTGGATGAGCACTTGGCACATCATAACATTCAGGGCTCTAGGCCAATTGCTGGCAGATGGGATTAGGTGGGAGTTCAGGTGTTTCTAATGTGTTGGTGAGGCCTCAATGGACAATAGGGCTTTTTCTGCGCTGTATGATTCTATGATTCTAACATCAGGTACTACCAGTGTGTTCTCTCTTCTCAGGCTCTTCCCCTAACCCATCTGTAGCCTCCTTTTAAGCCACCAGATACCATTATGATGCTTGCCCCATTGTTTATCTGTTACTTTTAGGACCCTGCCATCATACAGTCATAATCTGTGTGTCACTTTGATGAAGCTAATTTGCCCTATCCTAATAAAAAAAGATCTTGAAACATGCTCAAAGTTCATTGTTTTGGCAGACTCCAACTTTCTGGATGAAAAATACCTTGAAGCTCCACAAACAGTTTGCCTGCTTTCTCAGAATATTTTTTAAAAATGGAATCTGGAGCAGAAACGATGAGGGCAGGGCGTTCCATGGTTCTCATCAACAGGGTCCACTCAAGTGGAACCAACTAATTCAAATTCCCTTCAGCTAGGTTTAAATCACCGAGAAAAACCTCAACATTTCTCCATTGATAAAAGAAATCCATTCTGGATGAACAATCTTTGTCTTCCTGGAAGTCAATAAAAGAAAACAATGTGCCGTTAATTACAGGTTTGTTTTCCAGCTGATCATAGCAGAAAAAGAGTGCAGGTGTTAATATTTATCACACGTGAACTTAATAAGAACCTTGAAAAGCTGAAAGAATTAAATTACCGGGTTAATTTCAAAAAACGCTTATGGAAAGAGCAAAGAAGTGTAGAAAGATGATGGCTACAGCACCCGCATCAACTGAGAAATCAATGCCAAGAACTTTCTTCAAATTTCTTTTTATTCATTCGTGGGACATGGGCATCGCTGGCTGGCCAGTATTTATTGTAAGAAGTCTCACAACACCAGGTTATCCAACAGGTTTATTTGGTAGCACAAGCCACAAGCTTTCAGAGTGCTGCTCCTTCATCAAGTGAGTGGAAGTTCTGTTCACAAACAGGGCATATAAAGACACAAACTCAATTTACAAAATAATGGTTGGAATGCAAGTCTTTACAGGTAATCAAGTCTTAAAGGTACAGACAGACAATGTGAGTGGAGAGAGGGTTAAGCACAGGTTAAAGAGATGTGTATTGTCTCCAGCCAGGACAGTTAGTGAGATTTTGCAAGCCCAGGCAAGTCGTGGGGGTTATAGATAATGTGACATGAACCCAAGATCCCAGTTGAGGCCGTCTTCATGTGTGCGGAACTTGGCTATCAGTTTCTGCTCAGCGATTCTGCATTGTCTTGTGTCGTGAAGGTCGCCTTGGAGAACACTTACCCGAAGATCAGAGGCTGAACGCCCGTGACTGCTGAAGTGTTCCCCAACAGGAAGAGAACACTCCTGCCTGGTGATTGTCGAGCGGTGTTCATTCATCCGTCGTCGTAGCATCTGCATGGTCTCCCCAATGTACCGTGCCTCGGGATATCCTTTCCTGCAGCGTATCAGGTAGACAATGTTGGCTGAGTTGCAAGAGTATGTACCGTGTACCTGGTGGATGGTGTTCTCACGTCAGATGATGGCATCCATGTCGATGATCCGGCACGTCTTTCAGAGGTTGATGTGGCAGGGTTGTGTGGTGCTATGGTCACTGTTCTCCTGAAGGCTGGGTAGTTTGCTGCGGACAATGGTCTGTTTGAGGTTGCGCGGTTGTTTGAAGGCAAGAAATAGGGGTGTGGGGATGGCTTTGGCGAGATGTTCATCTTCATCGATGACATGTTGAAGGCTCCGGAGAAGATGTCGTAGCTTCTCCGCTCCAGGGATGCACTGGACGACGAAGGGTACTCTGTCCGCCGCCTCCCGTGTTTGTCCTCTGAGGAGATCTGTGCGGTTTTTCACTGTGGCACGTTGGAACTGTCGATCGATGAGTCGAGCGCCATATCCTGTTCTTGTGAGGACATCTTTCAGCGTCTGGAGGTGTCTGTTGCAATCCTCCTCACCTGAGCAGATCCTGTGTATACGGAGGGCTTGTCTGTAGGGGATGGCTTCTTTAACGTGTTTAGGGTGGAAGCTGGAGAAGTGGAGCATTGTGAGGTTATCTGTGGGCTTGCAGTACAGTGAAGTGCTGAGGTAACCGTCCTTGACGGAGATGCTTGTGTCCAAGAATGCAACCGATTCCGGAGAGTAGTCCATGGTGAGTCTGATGGTGGGATGGAACTTGTTGATGTCATCATATAGTTGTTTCAGTGATTGTTCACCATGAGTCCAAAGGAAGAAAATGTCATCGATGTATCTAGTGTATAGCATCGGTTGAAGGTCCTGTGCGGTGAAGAGGTCCTGTTCATACCTGTGCATGAAGATGTTGGCATATTGAGGTGCGAATTTGGTCCCCATGGCTGTTCCATGTGTCTGGATGAAGAACTGGTTGTTGAATGTGAAGACGTTGTGGTCCGGGATGAAGCGGATAAGTTGTAAAATTGCATCTGGAGATTGGCAGTTGTCGGCATTGATACTGAGGCAGTTGCAGCAACGCCATCATCGTGGGGGATGCTGGTGTAGAGTGCCGAGACATCCATTGTGACGAGGAGTGCTCCTGGTTTTATAGCTCCATGTGTGCTGAGTTTCTGTAGGTAGTCCGTAGTGCCGTGACAAAAGCTGGGGGTTCTTTGTACAATGGGTTTCAGGATGCCCTCGACATAGCCGGAGAGGTTCTCGCACAGGATCCCATTGCCCGATACAATGGGACGGCCGGGTGTGTTGGCCTTCTGTATCTTCGGGAGGCAGTAGAGATCTCCAAGGCGGTCTTCACGACACACAACGCAGAATCGCTGAGCAGAAACTGATAGCCAAGTTCCGCACATGAGGACGGCCTCAACTGGGATCTTGGGTTCATGTCACACTATCTGTAACCCCCACGACTTGCCTGGGTTTGCAAAATCTCACTAACTGTCCTGGCTGGAGACAATACACATCTCTTTAACCTGTGCTTAACCCTTTCTCCACTCACATTGTCTGTAGCTTTAAGACTTGATAACCTATACTCTCATTCCAACAATTATTTTGTAAATTGAGTATGTGTCTTTATATGCCCTGTTTGTGAACAGAACTCTCACTCTCACCTGATGAAGGAGCAGAGCTCTGAAAGCTTGTGACACCAAATAAACCTGTTGGATTTTAACCTGGTGTTGAGAGACTTCTTACTGTGCTTATCCCAGTCCAACGCCAGCATCCCCACATCAGTATTTATTGCCCATTCCTAGTTGCCCTTGAAACAGAGTGGTGTACTAGGCCATTTCAGAGGGCCGTTGAGAGTCAACCACATTGTTGTGGCTCTGGAATCACATGTAGGCCAGACCAGGTAAGGACGGCAGATTTCCTTCCCTAAAAGGACAGTAGTGAACCAGATGGGTTTTTCTGAAATTGGACAATGGTTTCATGGTCACCAGTAGATTCTTAATTCCAGATTTTTAAAAAATTGAACTCAAATTCCACCATCTGCCGTGGCGGGATTTGAACCCGGGCTCCTAGAACATTTGCTGAGTTTCTGGATTAATAATCTAGTGATAATACCATTGGGCCAGCACCCCCCACCCTCCCCCACACTTCCTGTTTTCTGTATTTTAGTAGCTATCAAATAATTTGTCTATATGTTACTATGAGAGCCCCCTTTCGCTGGCTCACTCTACTGCTTTTAAATTGGCTTGAGACCAGCCTTCTGTCCCCATCTTGAGTGAATTCCCCACCGAGTGCTGCCAAGCAATCAAATGGCCAGCAGTTCTCGAGTCTCAGGAGTACCACTGGCCACTTTTGGCATTGCACCCAATCCCCAGCGGTGATTGTGAATTGAGCAAGATGCTAAAGTGTGGGGAAGGGCATTGCTGGGATCAGGCTAGCTGGCTGGGCAGGCAAGAGATTGGGTGCTGGGGTAGACTGGGCAGAGTGGAGTTGGGGAAAGGCAGGTTTGAGAAGACCTTGAAGGATGGGCCTCCAGTGGGCAAAGTAGGCCTGTAAAGTAGATGCACCTTCCTTGCCCAATCACTTGACCTGAGCAATGAAAGCTGCACACTTAACATGGGCCTCTTTCACGGAGAGCTGAAGACCAGTGGGGCATTGTGAGGAGGCCCTGAGGTGGCCATTAAAATTATGGCAGGGATGGGGCTGATCGGGCATTGTCCATGGCATGCATTCCAATTTTATGATCCCCACCTCTGCCAAACTACCCCAATGGAGCCACAAGGTCTAAGCTTTTGGCATCTAACTTTGTTTTCTTTATGTGGCTCTGTGTTGTACTTTGTTTTATAATGCTCCTGTGAAGCTCCCTGGAATGTTTCATTACATTAAAGCACCATGTAAAAAGAAGCTGTCGCTACTGCAGTTTCAGATGACCTAATTATTCAAACTATGAGTGCATGGCTTGTGTGTAAATACATCCCCACATCCATGCTAAATGAACTCTTTTGTATGCAAGGTAACCAGATAAGGAACCTGCATCTTCTGCCAACATGAAGTTACCTCTTGGACATGAGTGTGCTGGCTGGAACATTCTGTTTTGATACAAGAGCAGAATGTTGCGGATGCTGAAAACCTGAAATAAAAAGAAGAAATGCTTAAAATACTCAGCAGCTCAGGCAGCATCTGTGGAGAGAGAAACAGAGTTAATGTATTACGCTGATGACCCTTTGTGGTCTTCTCTCCTGGAAATACCTTTTGCATGCAAAACAGCTGGACTTTGGGGCAGAGGAAAAAATATCAAAAGCATTACTGCGCAGCTTAATAATCCCCAGACAAACACACTGAGAAAGGTTAGAATTGTAGTTGTGTTCCACACTTTATTCATTAAAAAAAGCACTGAAATTTTTGACACAGTTATATAAAATGGTAGTAGCATTACATAAATAGTATTAAATTTTGTATCTTTTGTCTTTTTAAACATCAGATCAAGAGGTTACACAAAAAAAATGAATCGTTGATGAAAGTAGATACTTTTGTGGTAACAAATACTGAATTAAGCTTTCAGTAGCGCAGAGAGAGGCGACATTTACTAAACACTTTTTTTTCATATCTCAACAGTAGGTACATCTAGTCAACGTTCTCTATCAGCGCATTTTCCCCTAAAACTATGACAAACGGACACTGGTACAGTTAACACAAAGACATTCAAAAAAAGTTTTTTTTTTGCAATGCAACCGGACCAACAAGATTTACACTTTTTTTTCCAAAACCGTTCACAGGAAGCAGCTATCTGTAAAAAGAAAAACATCGGACGCAGGAACGTAACAGAAGATTTAAACTTAAAACATTTTCTTTCTTGAATGAATGACATTGGAAAGGCAACAGCTTTGTAAGTTGAGACACTTTCAATAACTTTTCTTTTTAATTATTATTTATCTGTGTGGTATTAGAACACGGTGGAGGTGTTATTAAGAATTATGATTTACTTGATGACAAAAGGTTGCACACGCAAGATCTAACGAAGGAAGCGGAGTGCCACCAGCTCATTCACTTCACAGACATCCGCGACTTTTTCCACTTTTTTAAAATAGTTGTTCGGACCACAAAATACTGTCTCCACAGAGGTACATGTGGCAGGTTAATTAATACTTTCATAAAGTACCAAACCCAAATTCTTCTCCCATCGGCATCCGACCATCAACTCGTAAAAATAAAACTCATTTAAAAAAAATAACCCCAATTCACCCTTGGGAACTACTTCAGACCCAGTGGACAGTATGCAAGTAGCTCTGCATAGAGATGCCATCTCCGTCACTCGTTCGCATACAAACACACAATGCATGGGAGGGGGAGGGGGGCAGGGGAGGGTGGGGGTGGGGGTAACCTGAGAAATGTGCTCTGCAGTCTCCCTCCTGTTAAAACATTTCCAGCCCACAGTGAATTTCAAGTATCCCATTAATGACATAGATTATTAATTATAAATTAATATACTTTACAATTCTTTCAATAATTGACACATATAATATAATATTTACAGTTTTCAATAAATGCTTTTGCTACTTTTGTTTTAGCATCCCTGAGAATGGTCTCTTCTTTTAAGTACCTTCACACACACACAAACACATGGCATATGGTCACATGTTGAGTAAGCCATCTCACTAAACTGTTTTGGTGGTGCGTGAGGTTTAGTGTTGCTTTGCTTGTACATTTCTTTTTAAAAAAAACGTGTACTCTTCCTTTCGCTTTTAAACCTAGTCACTCATGAAGATTAAAGCTGACTATGGGAGACAGCAAGACAGAGATAATCAGAGAAAGAGAGAAAGAACAAGTGAGAGATAGAGGTATTTGCCTTGTGTGACAGAATTTGGTATAATGGGTACACTTGTAAAGTGTAAGAAACTTTGTATAACTTTGTTTTCCGTAATCCTTGAGTTTTATGTGCGAGAACAATTCTTTTTTGTGGCTACTGAAATTATTGAACAATGTATAAATTGGTTAATGCTCAAATAAATGCTGACTGGCTCCACTGGTTGTGCTAAGACACTGAGTACCACTCCTATGAGACAAGATCACAGTTGAACAAAAAAAAATAGGAACCGATATAAGTTTATAAATAGTGCATCAGCCAAAGCGTTCTCGGACAAGCATCATTAGCTTTTTCTTTCCCTTATAAATTTGTTTTAGATTATCTATGAACTGCGCAAATTGTATATGTCCATCCTGTGCCATCAGAAACGTCTCTCTGGCTTTGCTAAGAAATTCAATAAACTCCCCATAATGGCGAGGGCTGATGTGTGTTAAACGAGAGTGGGTGGTGTTGATGTAGGCACCAATTGTGGCATCCAGCAGCTGGCGGAGTGGCGCTTTGTCAGTCGACATCAGTTTGCCAGAATTTCGCCGACCGGGAATTCCCGCCAGTCCAGGGGCCGTCATTGTGCACCTGCGCAGAATGTCCGATAACACCGTGGCACACTGTACACTCTTAACCACCAGGGGGATAATGGCAGCTAGTTCATTTTTTCCCAAGGAGTGGCTCAGTGCACATGCCCAAAGAACGTCATTGATAGCAGGGTGGGTGTCTTGGTTGTAGGCTAAATTGAGGTGGGTCATGGCGAGGCTTGCAAGTTTGAAGGCCCGCAGCGGGTACCCTCTGTGCTCCATATACCGAGCTATGGTAAACAATTGGGAATAGGTCATACCCGTAGAAGCTGCATCAATAACAATTTGGTAGGCCGTCTCAAAGGCAATGTGGTCTTTTTCACACAGAGTTAATGCAGACAGTGCACAGTTCTGGGGATCCTTCATGGCACACTGAAGAGCAAGGGTCCGTGCACAGCTCGCCAACTCCTCCCGCTGCGTGTAGTCCAGGTTCAGCCGAAGAATGGTGTTGTGTGACGTGACTGTGGCTGCCACAATGCTAGTTGCTTCAGTTGGCGTGAAGAGCGTGTACCAGCTCTGCAGGATGCTGACCAAAGCTCGCACACCTACAAGCAAAAAAGAGAAGAGAATATTTAGACGTTTTTCAGAACGTGTGGACATGGCTAATTTCTTTCCCTTTGTGTAACTAGA
This sequence comes from Mustelus asterias, assembly GCF_964213995.1. Taxonomy (NCBI): domain Eukaryota; kingdom Metazoa; phylum Chordata; class Chondrichthyes; order Carcharhiniformes; family Triakidae; genus Mustelus; species Mustelus asterias. The sequence goes on along the minus strand of NC_135808.1, from coordinate 107,687,205 downwards.
TTCAGTAAGAAGTCTCACAACACCAGGTTAAAGTCCAACATGTTTATTTGGAATCACAAGCTTTCGGAGCGCTGCTCCTTCATCAGGTGAGTGGAGAGGTAAGTTCACAGGCATGGCATATATAGACAAAGACACAATTGCAAGATAATGCTTGGAATGTGAATCTTTACAGGTAACCAAGTTTTTACAAGACTCGCATTCCAACCATTATCTTGCAATTGTGTCTCTGTCTATATATGCCATGTTTGTGAACCCACCTCTCCACTCACCTGATGAAGGAGCAATGCTCTGAAAGATTGTGATTCCAAATAAAACTGTTGGACTTTAACCTAGTGTTGTGAGACTTCTTACTGTGCCCACACCAGTTCAACGCCAGCAACTCCCCATCATAACAAGATTCATCTGAAGCCACTCATCCATTCCTGCCTTAATAGACCAATGTTGGCACAGTGGTTAGCACTGCTGCCTCTCAGTACCAGGGACAATTCCAGCCTTGGGTCATTGTCTGTGTGGAGTTTGCACGTTCTCCCCACGTCTGCATGGGTTTCCTCCAGGTGCTCTGGTTTCCTCCCAGTCCAAAGCTGAGCAGGTTAGGTGCATTGGCCATGGTAAAAAAAAAATTGCCCTTAGTGCCCCAAGATGTGTAGGTTAGATGGATTAGCCATGGCAAACTTATGCAGTTATGGCGATAGGGCAGGGGAGAGGGCCTGGGTAAGATGCTCTGTCAGAGAGTCGGTGCAGACTCGATGGGCCACTGCACTGCAGTGAATAAGAGAAACACATGGAAAAGAATGGAATGACTATAGTTGAATGATGTAAAACATGTTGTTTCATAATGTTAATATTTATTGATCATATATTAGGCTCTCTCAGTTGCCCCTTAATATTCTGTTTTGCTTTAAAACTGCTTGTTAGCGATTGTTTGCTGGTGTCCTTTTTGTGGAACTCTTGCTTTTTGGCAAGTGGGCCGTGGAAGAGCATTTGGAGAAGAAATGTAATGCTGCTGTAGCAAAACTTCATTCTGCAATGAGCAAGGAAAGGGAGCGCTACTTGGTTTGCTACTAGCAATCTGTTTCTAATAATAAAAGCACAAGGGATGACAGAGACCTCTAAGTGTACCAATTTCTTGGAGCAACAATTAAAACAATTCAATAGACATTTTTGTGTCACAGAACAATTAATGGGCTAGCAACACTAAATAAATGATACTGGCTCCTCTTGAGGTACTAAAAATTTACATTGATATCCTTTGGGATTTTCTATTTTTCAACTCCTTTGTAAATATTATTGCTTAAACAGTGAATTTAGGCAACACTGGCTAATAGTGGACAAAGGGAGAACTTTGTCTTGGTGGAATCCAAGCTGAAATAAAAAAAGCTGAATTCAGAATATCGAGATAGGTGCCAACATGGGAGTATCTCTGGAAGTCATGCCATTTAAGCTGGAAAAGTTCCATTTGTGACAGATAGGAACAATCTAGAAATGGTTAGCATGATTTAATTAGCAAATCTATCTGATGAAAATCCAAGTAGAGTTAGCTAAAGGTGTTGCAATTCCTTTAGAAATCTTTTATCACTCAAGATATTAGTTAAAATCAACTTTGATTTGACAAAATACTTCAATGCAATTTCTAAAAGGTTTATTGCAACAATTATAGTTGCATACCAACTTCTGTAGCACAGGTCACCAACCAGCGCACCATTTCCCTGCGCCTCCAGTTGAGGGTTGACAAGGTCATCCGCATCACCTGCATGAAAACCGGATGAATTAGATTATTTTCCTTTCCATTAGGTAGTTCCTCATCACCCTCAATCTCAAACATGGTTCCCAGCACTAGATTAAAGGCAGAAACATGCGTCACATCTTCAACACTCTCGTGTGGCACTACAGTTTAACTCTCCCGTCACTGGATAATTGAGGGAAAAGAACAGGAGTAGGTTGCGAGCAATGCATCCAATCACTGGGGAACAGTAAAATGTTTCTGTATTCACCATTTGGGGCAGGGCGGTGGCACAATGGTTGGCACGGCTGCCTCACAGCGCCAGGGGCCCGGATTCAATTCTGGCCTTGGGTGACTGTGCAAATTCTCCCCATTCCTCCGGGTGCTCCAGTTTCCTCCCACAGTCCAAAGATGTTCAGGTTAGGTTGATTGGCCATGCTAAATTGCCCCTTAGTGTCAGGGGGATTAGCAGGGCAAATACATGGGATTACGGAGATAGGGCCTGAGAAGGATTGTTGTCAGTGCAGGCTCGATGGGCTGAATGGCCTCCTGCTGCACTGTAAGGATTCTATGATTCTGTATTCACCATCTCCATGAAGGGAAGGATAACAATGCACTCTGTCATTGAGATATCTCAAAAAGGCAGACTCAGAATTATATATATTTTATGATGATGTATTGATTATACAATGATGTTATACAAAGAAGTGCTGAGGTGTATATTTTCAAAAAACAATTAGCCAGATCTTCCATTCTCAGGTGGCCATATCCAGACGTACCTTGGAAGATGTACTGGGGTCCACTCAAAATCCCCATGTAAGTATAGCACGGGAATGTCCCAGGAAGTTTCAACTTTAGTTGGGCATCTGGATCTGGAACTCTTCAAAACTCCAATTTAAAAAGTTGGAGAATTCAGATGGTTCCAATTTACTTATTAGAATAGTTACCCAGAAAACGTTAGAAGGATTAAAAGTAGTTCTAACTCTTGGATAACTATACTAACCCACCAACGACACTCAACCCTATTCAATCCCCCTTCCCCCACACCACACTGAAGCTACCCCAATCCCCACCCCCACCCCTGACTATCTGACTATCCCCTCACCTTCCGACTGCCCCCTCACCTCCAACTGCCTTCTCAAACCCCCCAACGCCCCCAAACACACTCTGACTAGCTGATTCATCCTCCTTCCTCACCCATTTACCTTCCACAACTACCTTCCTTCCATGGTTTGTCAAAGTGGCTGGGCCATTTAAACGTACCAGTATATGGCAGCTAGCACTGTAAAAAGGGGACATGGCTTCACATAACCCGAGTCTCCTGCACTACACTGAAGGACTCCAGGGGCAGCCAAGTTCCACATTTCTCAGCAGGCCTTGGTCAGAAGTCCAGTCGAGAAACGTGTAGCTACATTCTAAGGTCAGAAAATAAGAGTGGAGTGGCAATCCAACAGTGATTCCCACTCCATGGAAAATTCAGCCCAATAATTTCTGTATTATGAAAAGTATTTACGTTTACAGCTTTTTGTTATTTCTTCACTCCTTCAATTTCCCTCCCTCCCTCCCTGCATCCCCATCCCATCCCCTGGCCTCCATCTTTCCTCTGCAAATAGAAACATAGAAAATCGGAGCAGGAGTGGGCCACCTGACCCAATGAGCCTACTCTGCCATTGAATGTGATAATGGCTGATCCTCTATCTCAATGCTCCCTCCCTCACCCCAGACCCCTTGATGCCCTTATGGTGGAAACAGCTCTCTGGGGTGTTTGTGACTTTCTGATGCCTCAACCAGGGAGCTATCTTACAATGCGAACCTTGCATGAGCAATGGAAGATTGTATCAGGTGGGTAGAATACCACAGAATGAAAGCATTGATGGCCTGGATTGGGTTTGTTTATTCTAGAGTGGTGAGTTTATTGTTCTCACCTGCAACCCAAGCTCCAGAGCCACGTTGAGAAGCGTAATGTCTGGTGGAATGTCAGCCGGTGTCGCTATTTTAAACGCATCCTGGGCCAGTTTAAATATGAGGGAGGAGGAATGAATGTTCTTCCGAATAGCTTCTAGGACAGTCCGCAACCTCAGCATATCCCCTGAAAATTGTCAAAAGAAGTTAATTGGGTCCTACTGTCACCAGTTTGGAACTCCCTCACATCAGTCTGTGAATAACAAGGTCAGTGCCGTTATTCTTAGGTCACTGAGAAAAGAGAATAAACAGCACAATGGTATTATACCAAGAAGCTTATGGAGACATGTTTCTAATACATCATGCTATATAACTCCTCATCGTGACCTCTCAACCTTGCCCATGTTTTCAGGCAGCAGAGTGAGGCAAACACCAGATACTTCACCACTAGCACGATGCACAAAATTGAACATGAGAGCAAGCCAATTCCACCTGCCCAAGGTCATTTCCTCAGACTTGGTTATAAAATTTAGTTGGCAGATGCTTGCTGGTTATCTATATAGGCAGAAAGTTATGAGGAAAGTGGGGAGGGGGAACATAATTTTAATCACCAGTATTTCCAAAAATATGCAGAGCGAATAATGTTTACAATTTTTTTTGAAGTAATTGAATTTGCACTATGAGTATTAATGACATTTATAGACAAACTGGCTTGCAGGATTTACTGTGGTCAGAAGTACAAGCCAGTTGAATTCACACAATCAAAATGCCATTACTGCTGAACTTGTATTTTAATGACTGCTCAATACATCCTTAAATTGGCAGAGTCAAGAGACATTGGTAGAGTCTGGTGACATCAACCAAGGGAGACCATGCAAACGCCATTTCACTTTGATGACAGCCTAGAAGATAAGATCGCTTTACATACTGATCGAGAGAAGTTCCTTTTTGATTTCAGAATTTTAAAATTGTCCATGCCACTGAAATAAAAGACTGGATCTACACATTATCACCTTCCGTGTAAGTAGGAATATGTGAAAAAGATATGACAGAAAAGGTCCAGCTGTTCCATGGAGCCTGGCCCATTCAGTCATATTGGTGCTAACTGACTCTCAGTACTCGCCAACTATCAGCCTCTGTGCAATTGCCTTGGAGAGGCAAAAAAGAGAGACAATAAATTAGAGGCCAATTCAGGAGTTCTGGAAAATTCCTCTTTGATCCAGATTGTGGTGCAATAAGAACGGTCATTCTGTATATATCAAATGGCCATAAGTCATTTTAGCAATATACCATTAAAAAGCCACACAGATCACATTGGGTGCGTGCTGCTATAGAACGAGTACAATTGAAAATAAAATAATTTTTCCAACTCTTAACTGGTTCTCATAGAAATCATAGAAACCCTACAGTGCAGAAGGAGGCCATTCGGCCCATCGAGTCTGCACCGACCACAATCCCACCCAGGCCCTACCCCCCACATATTTACCCACTAATCCCTCTAACCTACGCATCTCAGGACTCTAAGGGGCAATTTTTAACCTGGCCAATCAACCTAACCCGCATATCTTTCTCCCGATGGAAATGCTCACGTTTATCAGCACTCTTACTGTGTAAATAAATATTATTCATGGTTGCCATCGTGAGAATCATGCAACTTACTGTTCTGATCCTCCAATTTAGAATACAGGATAATTTTGGTACTGTCAACCTAAAAATGAGTAACATTTTGTCCCCAAACCTTTTTTGCAGTGGTACACACCCAAATTCGGCCCAATCTCATGGCATTAGCTTTAAATGATAGAATCTCTACTCCCATTAATTTCTTTTCTTGCCCAGCATCACACAACATTCCCAAATTAAATGCACACAGTTGACTTGTAGCCGTTGTCTATAATCAAGTCCTAAAAGGGTGGGGACAGCAAATCGTTGCAACTTCCACTCTTCTACCTTGTAGCAATGCTCCTTGCTTCTTGGTGCCTTCTCCACCATGGCATGGTTGAGACTAGAATTTTGACTTGAGAATATGGCTGCATACTGTTATCTCATCACTTTTTATAGCACAGCATATCCAGTAAGTAACGTGGAGATCCAAAGTTCTTTTTTGTTTGTACTAAGACTAACCTTTTGCAGCTGTTAACATTGTTGAGGCCAGCTCACATTGTTGAGACTCGAGGTGTCCTAGAGTAAACCATCGGGGATATCGACTGGGTACAACTGAAACAATGTGGTGGGGGTGGGATACATCGCCTGCATGTGACGTCGACTCCAGAACAGGTAATCTACAAAAATAAGGACAGCTACAATATATCGGTGGTGATACGTGGAGAACAGATATTAATGGTATTCAGGTCTATGGATAGCCCAAAATGTATAAATTATATCTTGCATCATTTATTGGTTCATAGTCTGAGAGGAGAACAGGAGAGCTTTTAAACTGCTGTATTTCCAGGTTTTAATGTTCTGCAAATTCAATATTTTATGCATTATATTTGTGTAAATATTAGGACACGTATAAAAAATATATATTCAGAAGACATAACCAATCTGCCTGCTTTGCAGGGACTTGGGATGGGGGTGGGAAGGGAATGCAAGACACACATTTTCCTGCATCCACTCTGGTTCCCCGATGTAAGGCCAGATTGTCGGTGAGGAAAATTAGGTATGGAACTGTTAGCTCATCAAGCTTGGACCAAGACTGCTCTGTCCTAACTTTAGCCCAATGTCAATTGGCTGCCATTCCAAGTGAAGACATCCCTTTTCCCCACTAAAGATATTTTAGGGTGAAAAATGGTATATTGTGTAAATGGTACAATAACTTGGTTTTTATGAAAACTACCGCCAGCCCAAAATTCCTAACAGTGACAAAGAGTGGTGATGGAGATCCAGATTCTGCTCACCCCAGAAAATAAGTGTCCTTCCATTGCAAAAGGAAACTGAAAATGAAGGACCAGGAAGATCCTCTCCTGTATTTTCTCTGATGTTTGCCCATGAGCTGCACCTTTTGTGGACATGCCCAGGTTCACTACTTCAAAGAGGCCAGAGGACAAATAAAGAGGTCACAGATGCAACGCAACAGGTTCTTGGGATCTGACCATTCCCCAGGCTCTGTAGAGACTCTTTCACCCCTTCCAATTTTAAGAGGGTATGACCAGCAATTAGCAAATGAGCAGGGGCTATTCTGGGGGCAGAATGTAGTGTCATGCTTTAATTTTAGTTACTCTTCCTATGAGGGTAGATCTTGGCCTCTGCTTGCAACCTTTCCCTACCCTTATTCAACTAATGTCTAGACTCTTGCTATATGGGAGAAAAAATATCCCTCACCATTGCACCACTCCCAGTGGCACAATATTAGATCTTATTACTTTTAGACCTGAAATTGCCAGGACTACACAAATCACCTTTCACTCATCCCTGTCTACTTCTAGTTACCTTCAAAAAACATGGAGATCTGCGCAGATCCTGCACTTTTGCATTGAAATATACATACATGATTAGCTGGTGCTGCTCAGATATCTTAACGTAACATCAAAAGCACACTCTGAACTGCAGGGGGGTGCAGCTATGGGAGTCATAAATTGCATGCAACTCATATCAATATTTAATATTCCAGTAAAATTACAAACCTCATTGCTCTTAAAGCTAGTTTGTATGCAAGGTCAGCATCGTGGGATAGTAAAGCTGAAAAAAGATACTTTGCAAAAGTATGCATTGGCACGCTTTCCCGGTGAATCACTTCGCCCAGGCCGCTGAAAGGACCTCCTGTTAATAATCAGAATTGCTGTCAGCTCAGCTGAAGGAAGTATGTCCTGATGAACTTTTACAGAAATAGTTTTACATGCAAGGTGACATTTATATGTACAAGGCTTCTGATTTCATGTATTTGTTTCTGCAGATGTTATGCGAATACTTCTCAATTTAATATCGTTAATCTCGAAACTGAAGAGCTATCTTTGGGAAATTTGACAATGAACGTCAACTATGAAATATTTAGGCTTCCCCTTCAGCAATTTCTCAAGTTTTTGTAGATCAGTCTTGTTGCAAACTGAGATTAAGGGATTAAACTTTGGTGGGGATTCTCTCAATATTCCAACATAATTTTGATGGAAGTTATGAGATGCATAGAAATTAGAAGCAGGAGTAAGCTATTCAGCCCTTCGAGCCTGCTCCGCCATTCATTTTGATCATGACTGATCATGGAATTCAATATCCTGATCCTCCCTTCCTCCCATATCCCTTGATTCCTTTAACCCCAAGAGCTATATCTAATTTCTTCTTGAAATCTTGGACAGATCTTGGCGGAATACTGTAATTTCTGCCATTTCGTCAAGGTTTGCACAGGTCATCTACTGGTGTTCCTGGAAAAGTAAGTATTTTCTTACTGAAGACATTTCCACTGATCCTCAAGTTTTCTTCATGTGTTCCTTAAATTAATTTTATAACATAATAAATAAGGGCAATTTCTGGAGCTGATTGCATATTCCTGCACCAACTTAATATGATGTGGAGATGCCGGCGTTGGACTGGGGTAAGCACAGTAAGAAGTCTCACAACACCAGGTTAAAGTCCAACAGGTTTATTTGGTAGCAAATACCATAAGCTTTCGGAGCGCTGCCCCTTCGTCAGATGGAGTGAAAATCTGTTCTCCAACAGTGGTAGTCATGATGTGGAGATGCCGGCGTTGGACTGGGGTAAACACAGTAAGAAGTTTAACAACACCAGGTTAAAGTCCAACAGGTTTATTTGGTAGCACACCTTGTGGCTTTTGCTACCAAATAAACCTGTTGGACTTTAACCTGGTGTTGTTAAACTTCTTACTCCAACAGTGCACAGACACAACATCAAGTTACAAAATACTAATTAGAATGCAAATCTCTACAGCCAGCCAGGTCTTAAAGGTACAGATAATGTGGGTGGAGGGAACATTAAACACAGGTTAAAGAGATGTGTATTGTCTCCAGACAGATCATCATAGAATGATCTTCTATGATGTTCTGTCTGGAGACAATACACATCTCTTTAACCTCTTTAACAGCTAGTAAGATTCTGCAAGATCAGGAGGCAAGCTGTGGGGGTTACTGATAATGTGACATAAATCTAACATCCTGGTTTAGGCCGTCCTCATGTGTGCGGAACTTGGCTATCAGTTTCTGCTCAGCGACTCTGCGCTGTCGTGTGTCGTGAAGGCCACCTTGGAGAACGCTTACCTGTTTGATGAATGAACACCGCTCGACAATCACCAGGCAAGACTGTTCTCTTCCTGTGGGGGAGCACTTCAGCAGTCACGGGCATTCAGCCTTGGATCTTCAGGTAAGCGTTCTCCAAGGCGGCCTTCACGACACACGACAGCGCAGAGTTGCTGAGCAGAAACTGATAGCCAAGTTCCGCACACGAGGACGGCCTAAACCGGGATGTTGGATTTATGTCACATTATCAGTAACCCCCACAGCTTGCCTCCTGATCTTGCAGAATCTTACTAGCTGTTCTGTCTGGAGACAATACACATCTCTTTAACCTGTGTTTAATGTTCCCTCCACCCACATTATCTGTACCTTTAAGACCTGGCTGGCTGTAGAGATTTGCATTCTAATTAGTATTCTGTAACTTGATGTTGTGTCTCTGTGCACTGTTGGAGAACAGATTTTCACTCCATCTGACGAAGGTGCAGCGCTCCGAAAGCTTATGGTATTTGCTACCAAATAAACCTGTTGGACTTTAACCTGGTGTTGTGAGACTTCTTACCCAACTTAATATGGCAGAAGGTTTATGAAAATATAATTTTCCAATTATAACAAGATGAAATATCTTTCCAGTTATCATCAAGTCTAGGTCAGACCCATCCATTGTATAAAAGCATAAATATGGAATACCAAAAGTTAATTTGACCATCTTATCTATAGCCTTTATCTTAGAATTGACTCAAAGGAAACAAAACTTAGTGCCATATCTTCCAAACCTTTGAAAGTAGCTAAGTCAAATTACAGTGCATGAATCTCGCCTCAATTCTCACATTACTGCTTCCAGAGCTGAAAGGGTATCATTGTAATGCACTACACCAACCATTATAACTTGCCTTCCTAGAGAAACAGTGGATGCTCATTTGCTTTCTAGAAAAGGATTTGATCTGCAACATTAGTTTACCTTCTAACAAGATAACAGACTGTTTACGGAGGACCTGTACAAGCATTTCATCTAATTCGAGCTCCTGCAGTTTGAAGATAATTTGCTCCTCATTGCGGCAGACTTTGTCTTGTGCATAGAGACCTTCAGGCATTACTCTTTGCTGACCCATGCCCATCAGCGCTACTTCCATAGCAAGGGTAAGGTAGGATTCGTTGCTATCTAGGTACCCAGACACAACCACATGTTGGTAGGTGGCAGGCTTCAGATCACTGCTCGAATCTAATGGGAAGTAAATAGATATTAGTAGAAAGAAATCCTGGACAAAATGTCAACATCTGCTCCATAAACGACTTTTGGAACATTCTTAAAATTCTAGCTTTTGGACTATTAAAGAAAAACTTGAGAATAATGCACAAATATCCTTAAAAACTTGCAGTTTCAGCATTCCCATTTACATTCTTGTATAACGTGGCAATTGTCCCTTTGAGGACAACACAGCAGAAAAGGGTCACCTGGCTTGAGGGATCAATTGGGACTCAATTACCTGTTGCTAGTAGTGCATTAAAAATCAAAAGCCATACATGGGGTTATTTCAATAACAAAAAGAAATTCCTGTTCTAAACTTGTCTCTGACTCCTCTTCCCTTTGCCACACTTGTCACCACTATGTATTTAGTTCTAGATGGGAAACACGCTAGTGACTGAGGATATAATTGGGAACACAATCTGAGAACAGCAAGGAATTTAAAGTAACACAAGACCAGAAGCATAGAACTGGTCTCAGTTACCCATTTCTGTCTACTAAAGAAAAGGAACTGCAGCTTTCTACTAGGTACTCGATATAGTGGTAATCCTAGAACTCGAAGATGACGACCCCATTGGAGCAAACAGGTACAAGTAATGAACAGAGAGAGGACTCTCTCTTACCTGCTGTGTCCATACAACTCTCATCGTCTAGTCGGCAAGCTTCAGTCAGTGTGATGAAGAGACACCCAATTGGGTCCAAAGGATGACCCACCCACCCTTCCAGATTTGTAATTGTAGTTACTCCTCTGTGCAGTAATTCTGAAAAGAAATAATTCAACAAAAATCAATGGTGCTATGCTTCTGTTGGCCAATGAAAAAATCTTTTACCTTCACTGACAAATCAGCAATATTACCTAACTGGATCCAAGTCCTATGTATACACACAGTATTTTTCTTTTTTTCCACAGACTGTTATCTCCTTTAATTTTGCTCCTTGATCTCCACTAACATCTTCCTTCAGCAGAGGTGAAGACAAATGGCAACTGTCCTCTACCATGATTAGTTCCTTTGTGTGATCACGAGGGACAATCCAAATGGAACAGGCCCAATTCCTATTCCCACAAAAAATCTTGTGGCTCAAGAGTCAGCAAACAAAACATATCTGGAATTTGAGCTAACTGTAGCTGTTGCATTTCTGCCATCATTTGATTCGTAGGTAATGCATGATACAACATCCAGACAAGGCAGACTTCACTCTTACATTTGCCCCACCAGCCGACGATGAGAGGAAACCAACTGGGTTAGAGCAATGTCAGACCAATAGAAATACATAAAAACATAATATCCTTTGGAAGATGCTGGATCCTTTCACAATAAAGATTAAAATAAGACATGCCACTTCTTGAAATAGGTTCAAAAGACACTGCAATTTAAACATTTAATTTTTGCCACATTTTAAAAACTGCAAACTATCCAATCCATAAGAATTCTGATTGAAAGCATTGTATTGTGATGCATCTCCTATAGCTTTGCACATGGAAAGTACCAGTTTCCCACTAAGTTCACTGGTGTACGTACAATTATGGGGACCTGCAGTTTATCAAGTTACATCTAATGGCAGGATTGTGCAGCTGCAGTTGCGATTGTGCATCAGAAATGGTAATGCCCAAATCCCATGTGTGTTCAGGATAGTTTTCTGGAACAATTGAGCCTAAAATGAACAAGGGAGCAGGTCGCATTCAATTTAATAATGAACAATGAGCCAGATTTAGTGAATAACTTAATGGAACGTGAACATTTATCTAATAGTGATCATAACACAATTGAATGCAATGTTGTGTTAAAAGGGGAGAAACATGAAACAGCTACTAAAATCCTAGATTTAGTCAACGCTAACATCAGTGGGATGAGACAGAGATTGTCCACAGTAAACGGAGTAAATCTGTCCATGGATAAAAATGACAGTCATGATGTGGAGATGCCGGCGTTGGACTGGGGTAAACACAGTAAGAAGTTTAACAACACCAGGTTAAAGTCCAACAGGTTTATTTGGTAGCAAAAGCCACACAAGCTTTCGAGGCTCTGAGCCCCTTCTTCAGGTGAGTGGGAATTCTGTTCACAAACAGAACTTATAAGACACAGACTCAATTTACATGGTTGGAATGCGAATACTTACAACTAATCCAGTCTTTAAGAAACAAAACAATGGGAGTGGAGAGAGCATCAAGACAGGCTAAAAAGATGTGTATTGTCTCCAGACAAGACAGCCAGTGAAACTCTGCAGGTCCACGCAACTGTGGGAGTTACAAATAGTGTGACATAAATTCTGATTCTAGGATCGCATGATAAAGACTCAGGAGGATCTATTTCACATAACTCTGGAACAATTGACTGTTTACTGTGGACAATCTCTGTCTCATCCCACTGATGTTAGCGTTGACTAAATCTAGGATTTTAGTAGCTGTTTCATGTTTCTCCCCTTTTAACACAACATTGCATTCAATTGTGTCACACTATTTCACATAAATATTTCTGCTTTTTTCCTCCTGAGTCTTTATCATGCGATCCTAGAATCAGAATTTATGTCACACTATTTGTAACTCCCACAGTTGCGTGGACCTGCAGAGTTTCACTGGCTGTCTTGTCTGGAGACAATACACATCTTTTTAGCCTGTCTTGATGCTCTCTCCACTCCCATTGTTTTGTTTCTTAAAGACTGGATTAGTTGTAAGTATTCGCATTCCAACCATGTAAATTGAGTCTGTGTCTTATAAGTTCTGTTTGTGAACAGAATTCCCACTCACCTGAAGAAGGGGCTCAGAGCCTCGAAAGCTTGTGTGGCTTTTGCTACCAAATAAACCTGTTGGACTTTAACCTGGTGTTGTTAAACTTCTTACTGTAAAAATGACAGAACAGTGGAGGTGTTCAAAAAAGAACTTAATGTGATGCAGGTTATACCCCAAGGGGCAAGAACTCTAATTGCCAAAAACTATCCATGCATGATTAAAAAGAGGTAAGGAACAAAATAAAACTAAAATGAAAAGCATATAAAAATGCAATAAAAAGCACAGATCCTACCGAATGAGAGAAAAACAAAGAATGCAAAAGAAAAGATTGCAAGAGCCTTAAAAAGGGATTACAAAAAGAAATTTGCAATGGATCACAATAGCAACATAAAAGCAAAAACCACAATTATATCAAGGAAAGTGTGGTGGTTAAAAGCAATTTGGGCCTTTAAAATCTGACATTGGTGATAGATGAAAAATCAGGAAGTGATGGATGCATTAAGACATATACTTTACATTGGTGTTTATAGTAGAGGAAGAGGACACTCTGAGGAAACTAATATATCAAATCATCGATGGGGAGGCGCACCAAAATTAACAGAAGCAAATTAGCAGTAAAGAAGAAAATAATGGCAGTAAGGAGTGATAAATCGGCAAGATCCGATGGCTTTCATTCAAAGGTTTGAAAGAAAATAAATGAGAACATTGCAGTATACTGTAATCTTCCAAAGTTTTTCTTTTGATTCAGGAACCGGTCCTTTAGATTGTAAAATTGTACAGATCTCTCTGCAATTGAAGGAGGACGAGAGAAGGAAACAAGGGATTTACAGACTGTTTAGCCTGATATCAGTTGTCAGGAAATTAGTAGTCTATAATTATGGATGGAGTGACTGAGCACCTTGAAAGTTTTTGCCGATCAGAGAGAGGGTCAGCAGGGATTTGTAAAGAGTGATGCCTGACAAACTTGACTGAATTTTTTGAAGGGGTGCCAAGGTAATGGACAGGAGAATGTCTATGGAGGTTATTTACATGAACTTTCAGACGACATTCAATAAAGTTCCTAGTAAGAATCTGTTAGCGAAAGCTGATGGAATGGCGGGAAAATTATTGGTTATGAGATTGGCAGAGCGACATGGATCATGGATTGGTACTGTAATTGCCATGACATAACTAATGGTGTCCCACATGGAGCGGTGTTGGAGCCTCTACATTTCAATGTATTTATTAACAAATTAGATGATGGGATAGAAAGTCACATATCCAAGTTTGCTGATGACACAATGGTAAAGTTTAAAGTTTAACACTAAGAAGTTACTGTGAAAATCTCCTAGTCGCCAAATTCCGGTGCCTGTTCGCGGACAGAGAGAGAATTTAGCATGGCAAATGCATCTAACCAGCATATTCTTTGGGCTGTGGGAGGAAACGCAGACGTGGGGAGAATGTGCAGACACCGCACAAACAGTAACTCAAGCTGGGAATCAAACCCAGATCCCTGGCGCTTTACGGCAGCAGTGCTAACCACTGTGCCACCGTGCCAATCATAAGTGGCACTGTAAATGGAAACATAAAATTATAAATAGGCATTGAAAGATTAAGTGAATGGGTAAAACAAATAGATTTCAACTTAGGCAAGTGTGAGGTCATCCACTTTGAGGCTATAATGATAGATTAGAGTAGTTTGGTGTGGCACTGTGGCACAGTGGTTAGCACTGCTGCCCCACAGCCCCTAGGACCAGTGTTCAATTCCAGCCTGGGTGACTGCCTATGTGGAGTTTGCATGTTCTCCCTGTGTTTGCATGCGTTGCCTCCGGGTGTTCCAGTTTCCTCCCTCAGTCCAAGAATGTGCAGGTTATGTGGATTAGCCATGCTCAATTGCCCCTTAATGTCCCAAGATGGATTGGCCGTGGTAAATGTGTCGGGTTACAGGAATTGGGCAGGGGAATGAGCCTATCAGAGAGTTGGTGCAGATTCCATGGGCCTCCTTCTGCACCATAGGGAATCTATGATTCTAGCTTCTAAATGGTGAAAAGCTGGAAACAGCGGTGATCCAAAGAAACTTAAGAGTTCATGTAGGTAGATTAAAATGTCAATTACAGATACAGAAATAAAGGGCTAATGGAATCCTTTGTATGCAGAAGGCTGGAATACAAGGGGTTAGACGTTGTGCTGCAACTATACAAAATTCAGGTTATATCACATGAGGAATATGGTTCAGTTATGGCCACTATACCTTAAGATGGAAATATTTTCCTTGGAGCTGGTACAGCATAGATCTACAAGAATAATATGACTCCAAGCATCAACTTACAAGAAGCAATTACACAAACTAGTATCACACTCCCTGGAATTACAATTAAGGGGCAATTTGATCAAAGTTTTAAAGAAATTAAGGGAATTGATAGGTACGAAGTGGGAAACTATTTCTGCTGGTTGGGGAACCTAGAATGAGGATGGCATAATCTTAAAATTCAAGACAGTTCTTTCAGGAGGGAAGTCAAGAAACATAAAAGGATGGTGAAACCTTGGAAGACTCTTCCTCAAACAGCAGCTAATGCTGGGTCAATTGTTAATTTTAAATCTGAGATTGATAGGTTTCTCTTAATCAGAGCTGGTAAGGGATATGGGACAAATAAGTGCATATGGAGTTAAGTCACAAAATCAGCTGAATGGTGGAACAGGCTCGAGGGCCTACTTCTGTCCCCATATTTCTAGGAGTTTGCAACTTGCATAGAAAATGTAATATATTACAAGTGTGCTTTTGAAATGATTGTGCAGCCATGCGAGGAGAAGAGGTTGTACGCTACTGTGAAGATCGACTCTGCAGGGGAAGTGATTGATCAACTGTATCAAAAGGCAGAAATTAGCTCTGGATGGGGCTGAGGATAGTGGGGAGGAGAATACTGCCAAAGCTTCTTGCCCCATTATCAAGCAACAAAGAAGGTCTGTCTATAGTAAAGGTGCTATTTTTTATTTTTAAAGACAAATTTTTAGATTACAAGATGCAAAGCACCCATTAAAAAACTCGTCAAAATTCTGAAGTATTAATGAATACTCGAATTTATGAATAGACAAGGCACAATTTCCTCAACGAGTCCCTTGATAATATGCCAATGTACGAAGGAAACTTTCCAGACTCATCGCCATCACTATGAAGTTAACTGAAATCTCCAGGCTGGTGGATCTCACCTTATTTTTCCCCACCTCAAAGCAAAATTCCATAATTGAACAGAAACGCCTGGAAACTCTCAGCGGATCAGTCAACAGCTGCGGAGAACACAGAAAAGTTAAAAATCTGGATGTGAACACTGGACTAAGAATAAATCCACACCCAAAATTTTAGCTCATCTGTTCTCTCCACAGGTGTTGCCTGATCTGCAGAGTTTCCAGCACTTTTTGTTTCAGTTTGAAGATTCCAGCATCCATGGCTTTTTTGCTTTTTATTCCATATAGGGCAAGTTACTTGCACATGAAATCTATCCTATAAGTAACTGCTTTTTTGATTTGATTTATTATTGTCACATAGAATCGTACAATCATAGAATAGTGCAGAAGGAAGCTATTTGGCCCATCGATCCTGCACCGACAACAATCCCACCAGGCCCTATCCCTGTAATCCAATGTATTTACCCTGCTAATCCTGAGGGGCAATTTGCCATGACCAATCCTTCTCTATGAACGGTATGCTTTGTCTGCAGAGCGTGCAAGAAACAATACTTTTCACTGTATACTAATACACGTGACAATAATAAATCAAATCAAAATAATTCCACCTAATCCACAGATCTTTGCAGATTAAATCCACACCCACATATGGGCCAAATGCAGGCAAATGGGACTAGCTTAGGGGTTTTAAAAAAAAAGGGCGACATGGACAAGTTGGGCCAAAGGGCCTGTTTCCATGCCGTAAACCTCTGTCTCTATGACATGTATTAGTATACTTTGAAAAGTATTGTTTCTAGCATGCTATACAAACAAAGCATACCATTCATTGAGAAGGAAAGGAGAGGGTGCAGAATGTAGTGTTTCTCTTTCCCCTAGGGGAAAGAGAAAGATCAACTTAATACCTTTGTGACACTTTTCACCAGGACTCACCTTTCTTTTGATGTTTATAGATTTCTAGCTGTCGTTGCTGCTGTAGGCGGAGTGTATTGATGATTGCAACAGCTAATCGGAGAGCTTCTTTAGGATAACCATGGGAACGTAGGGCGTCCACCCTGGCACAGGCAGTGGGAACATGTTCTATGAGTATTAGAATAGTTTGGAGAGGAATTAGTATTAGGCCACTTTTGTGAGGGGCAAGGAATTAGAGCAAGGAAAAAGATATTAAAAACAAAGTAAATTGTGCACTTTACCTAACCACAGAGGCTGCCCATGCGCGTTGAACAGTAGGCTCTCACTCTCTCTCTGGTAAGAGGGTGATGCATAAAAGTCGCTGCTTATAATACGTTGAAGATGACTATCCTGCCAATGAAGGTCACAAGCTTCCATTGCACGTGTGAAAACAGTCCGTCGTGGCCTAGCTAAAGACTCTGTTTGGAGAAAACATTGTGGAAATAAGTTACTATATGCAGTTTACAAGGATTACCATCTAATATGAGAGCAGCAACTTAAAAACTTCTGACATCACTGGATGGCAGAAATTGTGTCAAGAGTTCTTCAGGGTCCCAGTTTTTAAGCGACACATGTCCTTAAAATGTTACACAAGAGCATAAGAAACAGAAGCTTAAGTAGACCATTTGGCCCCTCAAGCCTATTTACCATTTAATAAGATCATGGCTGATCTGATCTTGGCCTCAAATTCACTTTCCTCCATCTTCATCATAACCCCTAACTCACCTACAGTGCAAAAATCAATCTTAGACTTGAATATATTCAACCACCAACTTCCAAAATTCTCTGTGGAAGAGAAGTCCAATGATTCATACCTCTCAGAAGAAATCCCACCTCATGTCTGTCTTAAATAACTAAGTAAGAAGTTTAACAACTCCAGGTTAAAGTCCAACAGGTTTATTTGGTAGCAAAAGCCACACAAATAATTTGCTACCAAATAAACCTGTTGGACTTTAACCTGGTGTTGTTAAACTTCTTACTGTGTTTACCTCAGTCCAACGCCGGCATCTCCACATCTTAAATAACTAACCCCTTATTCTGAAACTATTGCCTTTTGTTCTGGATTGCATAATGGAGGCAACAGCCAGTTTTTACACTATCAACACCCCTCAGAATCTTACATTTCCATAAAATCACCTCCCATTCTTCTAAACTCTGATGAGTACAAGCTCATTCCTCACAACTGCTTTATCCCAGGAATCAACTTAGTGAACCTTCTCTAGACTGCCTTTAATATAAGCATATCCCTCCCTTTAAAAATAAGACCAAAAAATTGTATTTCACCAATGCCCAACACAGCTGTTGCAAGACTTCCCTATTTTTATATTTCACTGTGATAAAGGGCAACATTCCATTTGCCTTCATATTTACTTGCTGTATTTGCATGTAAACTTTTTGTATTTCACACACGAGGACACCCAGATTCCTCTGTACTGCAACATTTGTAGTCTCTTACCATTTAAATAATGTTTTTCTTGTTTATTCATCCTACCAAAAAGTGGACAAACTCACATTTTTCTCACATTATACTTAATCTGTCAAATTTTTGCCACTTGCATAACCGATCTAGAACCTTTGGCCTGGATTTTCATTCGCGAGTCAAGGGAGCTAATGTCAGGAGAATTCCCAGCTCCACAAAACACACTCTTAAAAATGGCTGCCCACACTTCTGATTTTTGGTGCAGGGCAGGCTAGAAGTTAGGGCAGGCAATCCTGGAAGTAGTGAGGAGGAGGCTGGGTGAAAAGCTTGCCTTAAGGCTCCAGCACTGTGTCCAAAACTAAAACAAAAAGAAAACACAAAACATCCCACCAATCACACGCCCTACACACTCCTCAAGCCCCATCCAGGCCAACCCATGCTACCTCATGGCCTGTACCCAGCTCCATAACCTTTGATAGCCTTCATGCCCCTATGATGCCAACATGGCAATCTATGCCCCTGTACTCGCCACTCACAGCCCCTCACCCGATATGCCAACTCATGCCCCTATAGCCCTTTATAGCCCATGCCAACTCATTCCTCTCATCCACCACCCTTTGTCCTTACACCTACTACCAACTTATTCAGTACCTATAATAAACAGACCTCAGGACCCACGTTGAGGGGAGATAAAATAAAGTTTTAAGTGTCTATTGCAGACTTTACTATATATTTTTTTAAAAATCAAAAAACATTTGCTGCATTTACATTCCTTCAAATACATAAAGCAGCATAAAAACAAACATCTCATTCAAATGCAATTTCATAAAACAGCAAGCATTGAAATTCATAGTCATATCTCAAAAAGTCTATAAACCATTTGTAGCTGTCAAATTGTGAAATGGTAGGCTCCCTACTGTAATAATGGATAGTTTTGAAATCAGTCAGGCAACAATCAGTAAGGGAAACCCTCAGGCTTATGTCAACAGACAGTGCAAAATAGAGCAAGTATCTTTTTTAAAATACTCCACACGTTTCTTTAAAAGATTTAAAGGACAGGACTTTTAAATGCCTTGGCATGTCCTCTTGACACTTCAGGCAGGCCCACTTGGTAGGTGCTTTTGACAGTTTTAATAGGTCTGTTGACAGTTCCAATGATCTTTACATTTAATGAGTTATGCATTTCTTACACACATTCATGCCTACTTTTAACAATTCCAAAGAGCACTTGACCCAACTCCAAGGATACCTGACCTCTCCAAAGGTTTAAGATCCTGAAGATGGAAGGGGGCTAAAAATTCAACCATGGGAAATCCAATCCCGATTAACCTCTCAATTTTGATGGCTGCCAGCTGGAATATGGAATGCCTGGATTTTCACTCCTGACTCGTTGCACTCACCTCAGATGTGCAGGATGGAGTCAGACCTGCTGCTCCCAGAGACAGATTGGAGGCAGTCACAGAGCTGATGTGAGCTGTTTAAAAGGCTTGTCTCTGGGTTCTGGGACTTTGTCCTAGGTGTTTCCTTTAATTTTAGGCCCTCTAGCCCTCATCTCTCCCATTGATCAACCACCACCTCCCACCCACTTCCCATGCCACCTCCATCATCCGTGCCAACCTATGATCTCCAGCCATCTTCATAGACCCTTATAGCCCCCATGCCAACTTGATTCTAACTCATCAACCCTTATAACCCATGCCATCTTAATGCTAATTGGTGCCCATTCATGACCCCCACAACCCTTTGCAGTTACAAACTCATCTAGTACTGGCAGATGTCAGGAGCCATTTTGAGATTTAATATAGATTTAAGTATCTATTACAGCCTTTTCTATAATAAAAATACTCATTCATGAAAACCCGTTCAAAATATTTAAATCCCGAGAACTTAATCCCTTAAAAAAGACGTGGATTTAAAAATCACACATCAAAGGCAGCTAACTCTTTATTATCCTCTGAGCTGTCAATCAAACTGCATACTCAGGATCCCTACTGAGATAATGATAGGTTGTGGAAAGCAGCTAAGCATGAATAATAATAATACAATGATAGCTCTTGGATAATGCCAAAAAACTATTGTCACTTCCTAGGACAGATTTTCTAATATTCTCACTGACAGATAACCTCTTGCTTTTTAAAGTGATGGACTGTTGGTTTAAATAATTTCACAGTTGGGTATTATATTTTACATCTGTGACACAGCAGGCTACTTTATTTAATTTTTAAAGGGCTGGGGATTTAAATAACCTCAGAGCTTGCGAGTTCTACAGATCTTATATGCCCTTCATGAGCATTTACACTACTCCAAAAATTCGTAATTCCCAATCTGCAGGTTACATGCTTCTCTACAGCAAAAATGGAATCCGGTTAAACTTATCACCAAGTTCAAATGATCCTGCGGGCATTGGGTTTCCCTCATGTGATTCATGTGCCAGTCCCTTTCCCTTGCAGGTAAAAATGGAATGTGTTAGAAATGGGGGTGGATAACCAAATCTGGGTCCTGCTCACTATTTTTCAAGGTCCACAGAGTATCCATGAATCTTGTGAAAATCTGGGCCAAAATATTTAAATCAGATCCTCCTTCAAATTTGGCAAGGGATCCACAAACCCCTTACCCAGCTGCTGCATCACCTCCCTGTCTAACAATGAATATTGGGATCCTGGTTTCAGGGGATCTTGGTCAGAGAGGTGAGATCAGCATCCTTAGCTTGGCAAAGATGGGGAGAAAGAGAGCTGAGGGGTAGCAATTGCTGCTGTTCCGGTTTACAATCCAACAATCTCTCCTGCTAAGATGTTTGACAAATACATTATTGGGCTCATCTATGATTCCTTCCTAGTAATTTGCCTACAAACACTAACACACAAAGGCAGGAGATCATGTATTCCTCAAACTGTGTGTCCTGCATAAGTTGAGACTTTCAGGAACAAGTTGAAAACAAAATAGTCGGTGAGCCAACTTTAACAGTACCTTCCAAATCCAGGAAATCTATCACCTCGAAAGACTAAGGTATTTAGACACAAGGGAACATCATTACCTACAAGTTTCCCTCCAAGTCACTCACTACCCTGATTCGGAACCATTCACCATTCCTTCACTGTAGCAATCTTTCTTAAAACTGTCCTCAACCATTGAAGCCATACAGGGACCACCCCTGCACTTCAGGGCATACAGCACATCCATGGCCTTCACCATTTAGCACTTGCGTACAGGTCACGGAGTCCCCGATTATGTTTTCCAGGAACACCTTCAGACCCTGCAGACCTACTCGTAGATCAGGCTGGAGATGCACTTGACACCCCCACAGCAAGCCGGGCGGCAAATGGTTATGCCCTGGATGTTGTCAGGGTGCATTTTGCAGTGCTGCTTGGTTCCACCTTTTCCCAATCCCTGACTGCCCTTTCCCTCTACCTGACATGATCTGCACTGTCGCTGGGTCAGGAAATCTGAAACTCCCTTCCTAACAACGCCGTAGATGTATCCACAGAAGGACTGCAGAGGTTCAAGAAGGCAGCCCACCAGTACCTTATCAAGGATAATTAGGGATAGGCAGACACTCATCGCATGAAAGCATAAAATCGAATGAGATTTTGATATCCAGTTTAATTAGCATTCTTTCATCTTTGGAGCTTGAGTTCAAACCTGTACTAGACCAATGGTTTGAAAGTCTTTTTCTGTGGCTGAGATGTCTAATGTGAAATCTAGTTCCTCATGAACAAAGGTCCATAACATCCTTAATTTGGTAACTTTATTGAGACAGGGAAGATGTTGTAGAAAATGAAAAAAATCTCAATTGTACAGTCACTATTCTGACTCGGGATTAAGATTGACATAAACTATATTCACAAGAAATGGGTTAGATGGGAAAAGAGTGTGATAATATCAATATCACTGTATTTTGTTGAACAACTCTATTTATACCCTAGCCCAGCAGACTGAACAGTAAGTGGTGAGCATGGCCTGAGCAATCTGTAGTTTGTCAAATTGTGCAAGGAAGATTAATTAAAATACACAAATGAAGCTGAAATAATGCTGGATTGATAGTCAACCTCAACAGAGGGATAACCAAGCTTTGTCATACCAAGTCCAACTCGACAACCTAGTAGCACAAGTAAGCCATGCAGCCCCTCAAGCTGTTCATCCTCCAGCAACTTGCCCATTTGTGCTATGGACCTATTGGGTGGAGAGGGATCCGATAACGTAGGATGAGGGGGGTGACGACAACTTGGCACACTCCCTAAATGGGGATGTGCTTCCTTTACTGCCGGCACGGTGGCACAGTGGTTAGCACTGCTGGGGTCTCACAGCGCTAAGGACCCAGGTTCGATTCCCAGCATGTGTCACTGTCTGTGCAGAGTCTGCACGTTCTCTCCGTGTCTGCATGGCTTTCCTCCGGGTGCTCCGTTTTCCTCCCACAGTCCAAAAGATGTGATGGTTAGGCGCTTTGGCTATGCTAAATTCTCCCTCAGTGTAACAGGCACTGGAGTGTGGTGACTAGGGGATTTTCATAGTAACTTCATTGCAGTATTAAAATAAGCCTACTTGTGACACTAATAAATAAACTTTAAACTTTTTCATCTCGGCCACAAAAAATAGCCTGCCCCCATCAACCCATATCATGGTTATCCTCCAAATTTTCCAGCATGAAGTTACCTTTATAAATTCTGTTCCATAGTCATGAGTTGGTGCAAATAAGGATCTGTTACTAGTTTTCCGAGTAAAGTAAAAAAATAAAAAGCCTAGACTCTCTGGTTAATGCCTCATTGCAAGACCAGTGAGAGATTAGCAACTCAACAAATGGATATACAAGCTGAAATCCCTAACAATAGCAACTCCTAACACGTTAATGGCATGAGTGAGGAAAGTTAAGTACAGTAGACAAATAACATTTACCATATTTAGAAGACAGCAACATTTCAATTCAATGCAAAACAAAGGCTGGAATGCATATCATAATGCAAGCATCAATCATGTTAACATGTGCATGAGTCAAATGGGACATGATGCTACGATATGAAGTGACGAATATTGGAAAACAAACAGAAATTTAGTCACAAGTCAATGAAGCAAGGTGCACACAGTATAAATTAGATCTTTGGAGACCAAATTTTATATTCAAACAATTGTCTCAGAAACTTTAAATAGGAGGATAACTGTACAGTTCAGTATCTTAACTAGGTATCTGGCCAGAGTTATCCCTTAGCCTTCAACAATTATTTAACTTTTCAATAAGCTCGCAAGACTATGGCTTATAAATGGCAGTTTCTAACAATGAGACTTGGGTTTATACCATTTCAGACTGATAGGATGCAAGTGTTCCAATGTTTTACCCATGTGAAATTAGTTTAAGCAAACTCGATCCAGTTCTGATGGGTAGGGACGCAGAGAACAAAATTGTCCCTTATTTTCTTTAAAGTATTATTTCTGATTTGGGAAGTGGGAAGAAAATTAAGTTTGAATACCATATGGTGACTTTCTGTTATGGGGATTGTGCAAATGGTAACTTGTCTGTCAAAAGGTGGCATATTCCTGTGCTTTACCTGAATCTAATGCTGACACATCTTTCTCTTTGATGAGCACAAACGCCATACGAACAAATTTATACAACAGCATGCAAATAATTCAGGACATTTATGTTGAGTAGACATATTGAAATGTCATTCTGATCTCATCCTTTCCTTAGAATGGAACTTGGTCTCAGATTTCCATTCCACTCCGGCCCCTTCCCCAAGCACACAAAAGGACCATTAGTTGTAGACTGATTGGAGATTTTAAAAACAGAATAAAATCATTACAAATAACATGACACCCAAAATAGTCTGTCCATTGAACTCCATGTGGGAGCTGTAAGTGAACCTGACTTTGTAAGCAGCAAGGAGTTTTAATTACTCAGGAGAAATCTATTTATTGTAAAAGTCAAACAATCCCAAGTAAAGATGAATTATTAATTTATTCCAGAGTTTTGTAATAATTTCCATATTTCACTGAATATGTATTGATTCTTATGAAAGTGAGTTGTGCCATTTCTTTTAAAACAGCTGTAAAAAAGAATTATTAACTGCAGTATTCTCAATGTTGTTTTCCAATATTTGCAATGGTGAGTAGAGGAGATATTGTTGTGATTAAAATTGGTTGGAAGGAGTTATTGAGGTGGATTGTGCAAAGCAGATGAATAAACTGGATTAACATGATGAGATCACTTAAGCATTCCTGGGTTAAATGATTGCTGCTGAAATCATCTAATGCACTGCAATAACACCAAATAATTTCCTTGCAGTATTGGCAATAGTTAAAGTAATTACAAATCGGTATTCTCTGCATACAATTGAACCCCAGTTTTAGATTAGTACATAGTTGCTTGACACAGAAATTGATATTGGTGAAAAAAAGAGTTGAAAAAGATTATCAGTCGGGCTCGCAGTGTAACTTACTTGCGCACGCTAGAAGCTACAAGGCCCTGTCCTTTGCAGACAGAAGGAGCAGGTGTACACATTGCGCCTTTTTCAACTAAACTAAAGCTTGGAGGAAAGCAATTCCCTGGTTCATTCCCCATGGCAATGACATGACCAGTGTCAACCTACCTGGTTTGAATTTAAGCAAAAATGTGGCCGTTAACTGTTCATAGAAACATAGAAGATAGGAGCAGGAGTAGGCCATTTGGCCCTTGGAGCCTGCTCCATTTATTACGATCATGGCTGATCATCCAACTCAATAGCCTGATCCACCCTCTCCCCATATCCTTTGATCTCCTTCGCCCCAAGATCTACATCTTACTCCTCCTTAAAAACACACCATGTTGTGGCTTTCTGTGGTAGTGAATTCCATAGGCTTATCACTCTCCGGGTGAAGAAATATTATCCTCATCTCAGTCCCCTGGTTCTCGACACCATCAAGATTAGCCTTCCTGCATTTACCCTGTCTAGTCCTGTTAGAATTTTATAGGTTTGTATGAGAACCACCCCCCAACCGCGCCCCCCCATTCTTCTAAATCCTAGTGAGTATAAAGCTAACCAACTCAATTTTTCATCGTATGTCAGTCCTGCCATCCCAGGAATCAGTCTGGTAAACTTTCTCTGCTTTCCTCATTTAACAAAAACATCCTTCCTTGGATACGGAGACCAAAACTGCACAAAATATTCTAGGCGTAGCCTTCTTGATTTGACTTATTTTCACATGTATTGGGATACAGTGAATTGTTTCTTGCGCGCTATACAGACAAAACATAATATTCATAGAGTACAAAGGGGAGAAGGAAAGGAGAGGGTGCAGGATATAGTGCTGCAGTTACAGATAGGATGTAGAGAAAAATCAGCTGAATATATGGTAGGTCTATGTCAGCAGAGAAGAAACTGTTCTTGAGTCAGTATGTGTTCTCAGACTTTTGTATCTTTCTCCTGATGGAAGAAGGTAAAGAGAGTATGTCTGGGGTGCATGGGGGTCATTGATTATGCGGGCTGCTTTTCCAAGGCAGCAGCAAGTGTAGACAGAATAAATGGATGGGAAGCTGGTTAGCGTGGTGGACTGGCTATGTTTGGAGTTTCTTGCGGTCATGGACAGAGCAGGAGCCATATCAAGCTGTGATACATCCAGAAAGGATGCTTTCTGTGGTGCGTCTGTAAAAAATTGGAGAGAGTTGTTGCGGTCATGCCGAATTTCCTTAATCTCCTGAGAAAGTAGAGGCTTTTGTGGGCTTTCTTAACTATAGCATCAGCGTGGCGGGATCAGGCCAGGTTGTTGGTGATCTGAACATCTTTGGTGGGCAAGGAAAAATTAAAGCTGGGCAGGATATGCTTACCTGATGGAACTTATACAGAGCGACATAGCTGCAGTATAAACATATCGTTTGAATGACTCGTGGAGAGGTGACCATGTAGATGTTGTCAATCTCCATGAGTAACTATGTTATGATTACTAATGCAAAAGGTTAAATTACATCATGCAGCCTGTCTAAAGCAAACTGCACGCAATATGTTTGAACAATTTGGCACAACTTTCTTTGACCCAGTTCATTCCTGCTAGCTCTGGATTGGTTAAGTGAATATTTCCTGACCCTTATGGCTCATATCTTATCAGAGATATCAATGAATTTCCATGAGTTTGGATAAACTCAGGCTTTTATTAGATGACCTCCTCTAACGCCAACGATATTCTTATCACGCTCACAGATTCCATCCCCTCTCTTCTGAAAAGGCTGAAGTATTTTCCTCTTCAAGCATAGTGGTTCTTTCATCAGTCATTGATTTAGATGAATCCATTGTGATCAAAATGCAGAAATTATGAATTACATTTTACCATGCATCAAATTATTTTAAACAGGTGCCTTATAAGAATTTAAGCTCCAAATTTCTGGAAGCAGATGCAAGAGTATAATGGATATTATACAGTATTTATGGTATAATACACTAAGCTGGCATCAACATTAGTTTGGCTCATATTACCATGTTCTATATGGAGTATAATCAATAACAAGATATAAAATATATATAGACACAGATTTTTGAAAATTAACTTACCCAAATAATCAGCCAAAACACTGTCCTGATCCACTAAATTATTAAAGATGAAGACCATTCTCCTTTCCATTGCAGTCAGCATTTCCTCTGGTTACACAATTGCATTTGAAGCGTATTCTTGAGAGCCTGACTTTGCGCTACTTGCATTCATCCCACCTCTTTGAGGCCATTGAAAACCATTTATTTTTGGCATCAGTAGTTCTGCAAATATCTATTCCAGCTATCTTGAGCCCAGCCATACTAATATTCAGATGATATAGGTACTTTGTTAAGGGATTGTGTGGAGCATGAACACCAGTGGGCAAATGGCCTGTTTTTGTCCTGTAAAATTCTATGCAAGCCAATAATTTAACTTGCAATTGTTGGACCTCTTTAGGATTATGCTTCATATTCCACATGTTTCAGCAGAAATTGAAAATATGTTCGGTTCTTTAAAGGTCAAATGGTTCAGTCTCTGTTGTTAAGACCTTCAGTTTACATAATTGTCACCAACCTGTTGCTTAAGCTTTAGCTGGTAATAAATTACCTTGACAAAATAGGCAATAGACAAATTTACACAGCTCAACTTTAAAAATGTGCAATTTATACATATTTAACCGCTAAAAGATCCTCAACATGCATGTAGAGGATAATGTCTCTATAATTTTGTAGATAGAAATTGAGATTCTTCAGCACTGACCTAAACATTTCTTACAATTCAGGTTATTAGAAGCAACTGTCCAAATCTAAACAGATGCAGAAGGGGGGAAAAAAAATCCAAATATGGATCAAAAGAAAAAGGATTTAGTCAAACCCATTTCAATTGTTCCAAACTTGTGAAGAATGCTTAAACTTCCCCCTTAAACTTCATAGGTTGCGCTAGTTAATAAAACTGTTCGACTTTTCACCTAAAATGTTTTAAGAACATGACTGACTAAAGGTAATTCTATTTTAACTGTAAATTAATATCTGTGTATTTGCCATCAGTAAATGTTTCCTGCTGATCATTATTTCTATGCGAGATGGTTTCAAGGACATGCAACGCAGACCAAGGATGTATCTGGGACTATTTTATTTGCATCTTATTTTCTCTAGTAAAATTGAAGTGACCAATTTTCTGGAATAATTTGAAGTTACATTTGTCTGTTGCTAGAACATTAAACTTGTGATCAGGTTACGAGGGCTGTTAAGAGTGGAAGTAATTCCTTGGGTCTCTACTGACACTGCACTGTTAATTACCTGATTTCCGTAAAAAAATACAAAGCCCACCAACACCCAATTCAACAAAAGCAAATTCCTATTCTGATTGTCACACAATATCCTGTGCCTAACACAACCTCAGTAAGTCTTGCTCCGCAAAAAGGTTCTTGAAATAAAATAGGCTACATCTTTAAAAAAAGGCTTTAAACTCATAGTAACAAAACTATGACTGTAGGTCAGTGAGGTTCATAAATAGTACTTGATTTGACTGCGAAGCTAGTAAGACATTTGCAGTTTACCATGACCATGTTATCTAAACTCTTTATGAGTAACACCCTTCTAATTTGCTTCCAGACATCTATGCTTTTATTTGTGTGAATTGACAGTCCTGAGAAATAAAATGATCATTCCAAGGGGTTCAGAACTATCAGAGATTTAACATCCACAAAGTGAAAACAGAAGAGCCCTTACACCATGCGGTGCAGCCCTTACCTTGATTCTGATTGGAGCTCTGAGGAAGGGCATTGGTGATGTTGGGTAACTCGTTGCCATAGTTTCCATCTTCCAGAGGACAGACATCCATGTCGTTCCACTTCTTCAGCTGTCGGAGCCAGGAGACTTTCTCGTCTGGTTTGCAGTGAGGATTCAATACAATGCACACCCACAGTGCACCTGAAAAGGAAGGAGACAATTCTCAGTGATGAGGCATTTCAATCATTGCATTGTCAAGCCATGTGCACTGTAACCTAGGAATTGGATGTACTGTGGAATGTGCTCCATCAACACACAATAGGAAGACGAAAACAATATCAAGCATAATAATTAAAACATGCACTGAAAACTGCCCACAAAACATTTATTCTTGCAGCACTGTCATCTCCAGAAATTTCTGTATCCCATGCACGATGGTAACTTTACTATGGCAAATTTCTGTGTCCCATGCAGGCTGACATATCCTTTTGTTGCCACATTATGTTTTCCTGACTAAATGCCCACAGCAAGTTCATTTTTTCTTGTGCAGAAGAAATGGCTATCAAGTTTCAACCTTTTATGCTTCATCACCATCGTCATTCTGTCCAAGACGCCATATTGAATCTTATTGGGAATGTGATCTTTCCTGATGATTTTCAAACATTTTTCTCAGTAGTAATCTAGTTTCCCCTCTAGCTTCTTTTCCAGTTTTAGTAAAAGTTGAATGGCAACAAAACACTTTTAAACATATTTCATGAACTTAATGCAAGCTTTCAAATCATTTGTAGTCATAACCCATTTTCTAATATTTTGATGAATTTGGGCCCTAAAGCACTACATAGAGAGGCTTGAACCCTGGTGTTGTTTCAGATTGTTCACTTTTACTCTTCTATTGACTTGTCACATACCACAGCTGTCTCATAGCTTGTATTCTATTCTGTTGCTTAATTCAAGGATCTGCCTTTTAATGGTATTTTGTCCCTCAAGGATCCCACGATCCTTTTAAAGGCACTTATTTGCCTGTAGCAATAGGCTGTTTTTAGAGGTGGTTAAGTTCATTAAATGCTGCTTGGCACATGGTGTTGACCAGTCATGGGTTGCAGGTGGCATGTTTTGAATGTTTACTGTACATATCCGTCTATCTATATCTGTCTAATATATAAACATATAAAAAGCAAGGGAAGCGTTCCGATTAGGCCAAGACAGGAGACAAATGGAAGGGTGGTGAGGGAAAAGGAAAAGTAAATTGAAGGCAAGGGAAGAGTGGAAGGCAGGGAGAGAGGAGGGGAGGAAGGAAGATGCTGCTTGGTGCTTTCACTTCAATGGGTGAGAGTGTTGGGGGCCACCATCTTGCTCGTTGGTGGGGAAGAGAGTCAGTGGAAACAGCTCCCAATTGCTGAGTGTGGTGTTGAGAGAAAACCTGCTCGCTGCAGGGTTGAAAAGCTTCAGTGAATATGTCGTCTCTTATTCAATAGACCATCAGAAATTTTGGTCAAGTTGTTACCCAGCAGTGTTGGCATGCATTTTATGCTCAGTTGCGGCAGTGATGCAGGAAAGCAAAAGTTTCCAGTTCCTCTCCCCCCCCGCCCCCCCCGCCCCCGCCCCAGACTCTCGCTTTCTAAGGTTTATGTAACAAAAAAAAAAGGAGCTACATCAGATGTTGAATCAAAATATATTTTTCTCACAACTGAACCTCTCGAGTTGTTTTTTGAAAGGAAATCTTTATGAATTTTGCCTCATTAAAGCCTGAAAAGCTTGTTCCCCAGCATTAATTAATCCAGCTCAGACCCAGGATAGATTCCGACATCTTAGAATCACAGTGCAGAAGGAGACCATTTGGCCCAATGAACCTGCTCTGACAACAATCCCACCCAGGCCCTGTCCCTGTAACTCCACTTATTTACTCCACTAATCCCCCTGACACTAAGGGGCAATTTGACATTAGTGGCCATCAACCTAACCCCTACATCTTTGGACCGTGGGAGGAAACCCACGCAGACACAGGGAGAAAGTCTGTGCAGAGTTTGCACAGTCACCCGATGCCAGAATTGAACCCTGACACTCTGAGGCAACAGTGGTAACCACTGTGCCAAACCAAGGGAAGGTAAGGGCTAGAACAGACATTGCACTTAGCCATAATGGGGGTCCCAACAATTACATTGGTCAAATGGTAATGAAATGTTCATGTTCAGAAACCGAGAATATGCTCCTATTGGAAATAAGGGGCCCGATTCTCCCATTGCGACCTCCAACTTTTCTGGCGGGTCGGGTCAGGAGATGCGTATGTCGGCCATTTCGCGGGTTTCCAGTGAGTGTTTACAACCCACGCGCATCTCCCAACCGGAAGAAAATGGCGCTGCAGGGAACGTGCAGAGAACCAGCGAGAAGTGAGGTAAGTCATTTGAATATGTTTTACATACATTTTA
This sequence comes from Mustelus asterias, assembly GCF_964213995.1. NCBI lineage: Eukaryota > Metazoa > Chordata > Chondrichthyes > Carcharhiniformes > Triakidae > Mustelus > Mustelus asterias. Next base: position 107,656,316 of record NC_135808.1, on the reverse strand, counting down.
AATGCTGACTGGGAATCAAGTTTTACCTCTGTCAATTCTACCCACCCTGCCAGGAGTACTTCATTCCAGTGGGGTTTAGAGTAGCTCTTCATGTTCGGGGAACTAGCGGGAGACCTCGCCGGAGTGAAGGGGGGGCAATTTGGGGCCCCCCAGGGGGTCAAGTGGCAGGGGGTGGTGCCCACTGGGTATGGGCACCCTGGCAGTGCCAGCCTGTGCCCTGGCACTGCCCAAGGGGCAAAGTGCCCTTGCCCAGGGGGCACCTTGACACTGCTCATCAGGTAGTGCCAATGGGGTAGGGCCTAGGGGCGAATGGTGGGTCCTGCCACCTCTGCATTGAGATCGGTCTAGGCTGGAGGGAGGCCAGCGATTGGGGCGGGCGTCTGCTGGGGGGGTGGGGGAGTGGTGACGGTCTGCCTCCCGGAGGGTGGGGGGATCGCCCACTGCTGGGGGGTGGGTGGGCTGGACATCGGGGGGGGGCTTCAGGGCAGGGGGGTCAGGGCTGGTCCGGGAATTGTTGTGGGGGCCGCAATTGGGCTGTGGCGGCACTGTGGGGGTCCCGGGCTGGCCAGCTCGATCGCTGGCCAGCAAACGGGGAGATTGACAGATAGGGGCCACTGCGCATGCACGGAGTTCCGGAGCTGTCAGACTCCGGCGCGAATAGGCGCTGCCCCTGGGTTTTTAATGAGATTCCCGATTGTGACCTCTGCATTGCACAGAGTGCGGAGATTCAGGTCTGAAGTTGCACTGAAAAAAGAGTCGTGATCTAGGACAGTTTTCCCACCGATTCAGCACTTTTGGGAGAATCACCCCCAGATTTCATCAATATTCAGTTCAAACTTGCGTGATACAAAATACCATCATTTCGATGCAAAAGCGTTTGTATGTAGAATGGAAAGATGGACGAGACATAGATAGAATGATCAAAAGTAGTCAGCACGGCTTTGTCAAGGGCAGGTCGTGCCTTACGAGCCTGGTTGAGTTCTTTGAAAATGTGACCAAACACATTGACGAAGGAAGAGCGGTGGATGTGGTCTATATGGACTTCAGCAAGGCGTTCGATAAGGTCCCCCATGCAAGACTTCTTGAGAAAGTGAGAGGGCATGGGATCCAAGGGGCTGTTGCCTTGTGGATCCAGAACTGGCTTGCCTGCAGAAGGCAGAGAGTGGCTGTGGAGGGGTCTTTCTCTGCATGGAGGTCAGTGACCAGTGGAGTGCCCCAGGGATCTGTTCTGGGACCCTTGCTGTTTGTCATTTTCATAAATGACCTGGATGAGGAAGTGGAGGGATGGGTTGGTAAGTTTGCTGACGACACCAAGGTAGGTGGTGTTGTGGATAGTTTGGAGGGATGTCAGAAGTTGCAGCGAGACATAGATAGAATGCAAGACTGGGCGGAGAAGTGGCAGATGGACTTCAACCCGGATAAGTGTGTGGTGATCCATTTTGGCAGATCCAATGGGATGAAGCAGCAGTATAATATGAAGGGTACCATTCTTAGCAGTGTAGAGGATCAGAAGGACCTTGGGGTCCGGGTCCATAGGACTCTTAAATCGGCCTCGCAAGTGGAGGATGCGGTCAAGAAGGCGTACGGCGTACTGGCCTTCATTAATCGAGGGATTGAGTTTAGGAGTCGGGAGATAATGCTGCAGCTTTATAGGACCCTGGTTAGACCCCACTTGGAGTACTGCGCGCAGTTCTGGTCACCTCATTACAGGAAAGATGTTGAAGCCATTGAAAGGGTGCAGAGGAGATTTACAAGGATGTTGCCTGGATTGGGGGGCATGCCTTATGAGGATAGGTTGAGGGAGCTTGGTCTCTTCTCCCTGGAGAGACGAAGGATGAGAGGTGACCTGATAGAGGTTTACAAGATGTTGAGAGGTCTGGATAGGGTAGACTCCCAGAGGCTATTTCCAAGGGCTGAAATGGTTGCTACGAGAGGACACAGGTTTAAGGTGCTGGGGGGTAGGTACAGAGGAGATGTCAGGGGTAAGTTTTTCACTCAGAGGGTGGTGGGTGAGTGGAATCGGCTGACGTCGGTGGTGGTGGAGGCAAACTCGTTGGGGTCTTTTAAGAGACTTCTGGATGAGTACATGGGATTTAATGGGATTGAGGGCTATAGATAGGCCTAGAGGTGGGGATGTGATCGGCGCAACTTGTGGGCCGAAGGGCCTGTTTGTGCTGTGGCTTTCTATGTTCTATGTTCTATGAGACCCCAAAAGACTAGGGACAAAAAAAGACAATACAAATAATGACCATCTCAATAAAATTAATTGGGTTTTCAGTGTTGATCCCAGTAGTTGCTATCAGCAAATTTCTGACTTATTGCATTCGCAAAAAGATAATCAATGCTTTACAATTCTGTAAAGGTTTTTTTTTAAATTACACAGTAGCTTATCGGGCATTTTCACATTTTATAAAGATTTTACAACAGATACGGAGTAGAATATTACAATGCTGCCAAGCTATACTCCTAAACCTTGAAGGCAGACTATAAGGAGGAAGACGCTATAAATTAACAAAATGCTTCCCTTTAAAAGATGTCAACATATTTCTTGAAGCCTCATCTGTCAACATTCAGTCCAGAATACACTGTAGGCTCATCTTGTGTTAGTCTGATATACCATAACATAGTTTGTTCCGCTATAAAGCACTGTTCCAGGTTGGACTTGCACTGATTCAATGATTCAATACAGTACAGCAACTTATATTTAGATTTGACATAAAGGAATGTTCCAAAATACTTCACAGAGCATTATAAAACAAAGTACGACACTGAGTAACATATGACGCGAGGTCAGATGACCAAAAGTTTCATCAAAAAGGTAGATTTTGAGGAGTGTTTTAAAGGGCAGAGTTCTAGGGAGGCTACTCTAGAGGATGGGGTGAGATCATGGGGGGGGATTTGAAAATAAAGATGTGAATTTTGAAATCAAGGCATTACTTGACTGGGTGTCAATGCGGGTCAGCCAACATAGGGGTGATAGGGGAATGGGACTTTCTGCGAGTGCAGGCACGGGCAACAGAGTTTTGGGGGACTTGAAGTTTACTGAGGGTAGAATGTGGAAAAATGTGGAAGCCAGGAATGCATTGGAGCTGTCAAGCCTCAAGACAATGAAGGAATAACGAGGGTTTCAGAAGTTATGGAGCTGGAAATAGCAGTCTTAGTGAGGGTACAGAGGTCAGTAGCTCACTTCTGGGTCAAACATGACATGATGGTTGCAAATTGGTTTAATCTCAGACAGTAGCCAAGGGGAGGAATGGATTTAGTAGTTAGGGAATAGAGTTTGGAGTGGGGACTAATGACAATGGCTTCTGTCTGCCCAATATTTAATTGGAGGAAATTTTTGTTCCGCTTGTACTGGATGTTGGATAAGCAGTCTGAAGAGTTAGCAACAATGGGGTCAGAGATGGTGAGGAGATGGAGCTGGGTGTCATAAACATGCATGTGAAAACTAATGCTGAGCCTTCTGATTATGTCACTCAGGGGCAAGAATTGAGTTGAGAAATAGGAGGGGAAGCCTAAGGATCAATCCTTGGCGAACACGAAAAGCAGGAAGAGAAGCCATTGAGAGTGATTCCCTGGTAGATAAGAATGGAACCAGGTGAAAGCAGTCCCATGCAGTTAGATAAAAATGGAGTGACATTGGAGGAGGATGGTGCAGTCAACCGTGTCAAAGGCAGGTCAATAAGGGCAAGGCAACAATATGTTCAAGTACAGAGCACATAACGACACCAAAAGGTCTGGACTGGTGTCAAGGCAGATCTTGGAACAACAAAAACCACCACACCTCATTGTAAAAATAGCTGTGTAATTAAATAGGTTGGATTTATATGAAATCTATGATAGAAAAAAATACATCAAGTCCTCTGTAGAAACGCAATACATATTAGTTTGATTGCTGTCTAAAAATAATTTGAGAATATAGTGAATATCCAAGTGGATATTCACTATATTCCAAAGATGAGATGTCCAAAGATGTGCGGGTTAGGTTGATTGGCCATGCTAAAATTGCCCATGCTAAAATTGCCCCTTAGTATCCTGAGATGTGTAGGTTAGAGGGATTAATGGGTAAATATGTAGGGATATGGGGGTATGGCCTGGGTGGGATTGTGGTCAGTGCAGACCCGATGAGCCAAATGGCCTCTTTCTGCACTGTAGGGTTTCTATGATTCCATGATAAATGTTCAAGCAAAGGTTTGACACCTTCAAGTCTCTTAGAAAACTATATCAAGGAAGAAAGTAGATCACAATCTTTGGATTCAAATGACTTTTAAACACTGGTAACCCCTAGACCTGTGAGCAACAAAGGAGTTCTCGTGTAGTTCTTTCACATGGTGCCTTGAGAATGATATATATTTTCACCTGATTGTCCCAGTGGTGTACATGATCAGGTAAAGCCGCTTTGTTCAGTCTCAGCCCTGGGTGGAGACCAATGTTTCGGGCTGTTTTTCAGCTGACTGGGAATCAAGTTTTACCTCTGTCAATTCTACTCAAAATGGAAGAGGGTAATGAATCCTTGGAATTCTTTGCCACAGAAGGCTGCAGAGGCTGGGTTGTTAAGTATGTTTAAGGCTGAAGATTGTTTTAGGTCAGTAAGACAATCGAGAGTTATATAGATAAGGCAGAAAAGTGGAGTTGAGTGTTATCACATCAGATCGGTCATGATCTCATTGAATGGCGGAGCAGACTCGATGGACCGAACAGGCTAATTCTGCTCCTATGCCTTATGGATAGTGAAGTTCCCTTTGGAAGATTTTGCTTTTAAATAATAAAAAGTGCCACAATGAAAAAAGTTGATTAAAATAATTGTTCAGTAATATAAATTGGAATGACACGATTGAAGCATGAGAATTTTAACGTTTTCCCTTCTTTTTGTGATTATTTAATTTGTGCTCTCGCCATCACCTGCCTGTGAAAGCAATCTATCACCATTGACTTTATTGGAACCGTTTTTAATCATGAAGAAGATTACAATCAGGCAACACTTAACATCATCAGCCGTAGCTAAAAAGTCCATCTCCTTCAGACTTCCTTCATAACTAGCCCTCATTCGCCATTGGCTTTTTACTATTCCTATTATGGTTTGCCCAAAACTGTACACAATATTCCAACCACAATCTAAATAGGTTGTGCAAATTCAACATTCTTTTCTTGCTTTTTCTATTCCATGACGTTAAACATATGGTCAAGGATTCTGTTCGTCAAATTTATGGCCTCATCTGCTTGTTTTTGCCACTTGCAATGACCTGGATAACTGCACAACCTCGCTCCTCTTACCTTTAAAAGTGCACTTTGTTTTGGTACTCTTGCCTTCAAAATATATTTCACATTTCTTTACTATGAATCAGGTCCAACATCTTTATGCCCAACCTGTTAGTCCATGTCTTCCTGAATCTTTTACCATCCTTGTCACAATTTGCTGCACATTTCAATTTTGTGCTATCAGCAAATTCTGACATTGATCCCTCAATTACTAAGTCCATACCATTTATGTACATAGTAAATTAGTGCAACTCCAACAAAGAGACCTGTGAAACACCACTCACAATCTTGCCACACCCAAGAAATATTAATTTATCCCAAACCTCTGTTTTCTGCCCTGCAACCTTCTAAATGGTCATATTTCATATACTTTATCCTCACTATAAGTCTCTTATGTGCTTTTTGAAAATCCATGCAAACTCTGCCCATTGCATTTCCTTCATTACTCCTTTGTTATTTCTTCAATAATATTGCAAGGTTGATTGGATGGGGAAAACCACAGGTGTGAACTAGTCATCTGCAGCACAATGAAGGTGACTGAGCTGCCAATTTGATTATTTTAAATGTCTATGAAACAATTTAATGGAGCACTTCTTTAAAGAAAAAGCTACCCAAATTTTTAAGTTGAAATCTCCACCTCTGAAAATTAACCCTTTCATTAAATGTCCAATTTTTCACTTCCATATTTATCAAGAACAGGAAGTTCTTCAGGCAGAGTCTGATCTGTGTTGGATCATTATATGCTTTCTAATTATTGAGTTTCGTGGTTGGAATTTCAGCTCTGTAAGCCACATAATTATTCCCTCTTCTAATAAAACTTCATTGGGAGTCATGCTCACTGGGATAGAGAAAAAGTTTTGACACAGAAATGGGGCATTCAGTTCAACCAATCTGGGCTAGCAATTGCCTTACATGCGAGTCCTAATTAACATTTACTCATTCTGTTCCTATATCTTTACAGCCACTTGTCTTTCATCCATCTATCCAATCTCATCTGAATACTGACATAGTTTTTGCCTCAGTCATTGACCTGGGAGCTCCTTACATATCTAATATTGTACCTACGACCCCATGTCTGAGTCTCCTCAACTACTGAAAACAGTGTGTTTCTATCTAAACTGCCCATGTCTTCATAAATTTTAATAATAGATTGGAGGCATGGTGGCACAGTGGCTAGCACTGCTGCCTCTCAGCGCCAGGGACCCCGGTTCAATTCCGGCCTCGGGTCACTGTCTGTGTGGAGTTTTCACGTTCTCCCCATGTCTGCGTGGGTTTCCTCCGGGTGCTCCGGTTTCCTCCCACAGTCCAAAGATGTGTGGGTTAGGTTGACTGGCCATCTTAAATTGACCCTAGTGTGAGGGGGATTAGCAGGATAAATGTATGGGGTTACAGGGATAAAGCCTGGATGGGATTGCAGTTGGTGCAGACTCGATGGGCCGAATGGTCTCTTTCTGTACTGTAGGGATTCTATGAAAGGATTGTCAATCTGTAATTTACATTGTTCTCATGAAAAACGTATTAAATTTCTCAAATCTTTCTATGTGCTTGTATTTCCTCATGTTAGGTAGTATCCGAGTTAATCTGATTTGTACATACTCTAAAATCCTCAATATCTTTTCTATAGTGTGGCGTCTAATACTACAAGGGAGGTAATGGCCTAGTGGTATTATCGCTAGACTATTAATCCAGAAACTCAGCCAATGTTCTGGGGACCCAGGTTCTAATCCTGCCATGGTAGATGGTGGAATTTGAATTCAATAAAAAATATCTGGAATTACGAATCTACTGATGACAATGAAACCATTGTCGATTGTCAGAAAAATCCATCTGGTTCACTTAATGTCCTTTAGGGAAGGAAATCTGCCACCCTTAGCCGGTCTGGCCTACATGTGACTCCAGAGCCACAGCAATGTGGTTGACTCTCAACTACCCTCCAAGGGCAACTAGTGATGGGCAATAAATGTTGGCCAGCCAGCGGCACCCATGCCTCACGAATAAATAAAAAAAATACTATAAACAGTACACAGCTGTATGTATGCACATACACACTCATCATTACCTCTTGGTTTTTGTACTTCATATATCATGATAAAAGATAGAATTCCATAATGTTTTAATGGCTTTATTGACTGCCTTCAACATAGAATCATAGAATCCTTACAGTGCAGAAGGAAGCCATTCGGCCCATCAAGTCTGCACCGACCACAATCCCACCAAGATCCTATTCCTGTAACCCCACATATTTACCCTGCTCATGCCCCTGACACTAGGGTCAATTTAGCATGGCCAATCAACCTAACCCGCACATCTTTGAACTGTGTGAAGAAACCAGAGCACCCGGAGGAAACCCATGCAGACACGGGGAGAATGTGCAAACACCACATAGGTGACCAGAGGATGGAATTGAACCCGGGTCCCTGGCGCTGTGAGGCAGCAGTACTAACCACTGTGCCACCGTACTACCCAACATCCTATATGCTTGCAACCCAAATCACTCTGCTCGTCCAGTGCCAAGCCCAGTTGTATTCAGAATAAGGTTACTGCTTTTTGTACAAACTAACATGCATCGCCTCTCAATTACGGACTTAGAATTCCAATTGACAATTGGTTACCCATTTCCCAATCTTACCAATATCCCTTTGCAGCTTCCTTTGGTCTTCTGAAGAATCAGCAATACCTTCCATTTTGGCATCTCCTGCAAATGTCAACACCGCATCAACTACACCAACATCCAAACTGATATGTACAATGAACCCTCCGGGACACCATAACTCACTTCCTACCACTCGGAGAAAATGCCCTGAACTTCTACTCTCCTTTCTGACTAGTTTGTAATCCTCAAATGTACAGGAATAGTCCAAAATGAGTCTGGAGAACAACATATTTATAAAAAACTATTTTAAAATGTGTGCATTTAATGGGGGAGATTCATTGTTACAACATTATGCCTACAAATCATTCAGAAAGATTGAGACTCACTTGCTTGGACTGAAAAAAATTCTGAATTGCACAGCTCCAGACTGGACAGTTCTTACAGTATTCATTGAGTGTGGTTGTGAAGAAAAAAAAAATCTTCCTTTACAAGAATATTGCTGCATAGTGACTCTCTTCCAACTGGCACCACTTTTTTGGGCTTGGTGTTATGACAGAATATTCCTGTTCTTAGCCTCAGCTTTCAAGACTCATTACTTATTGAAGTGGTGTGCAGATTGTTCTAAAACATTCACATTTTAGAAGCCCTGTCTTCAGGGAGGCAAGACAGGAATCTCAAGTGAAAGGTCAAACACTGCATGTTCGGTTTTCAAAATAATGTCGTTCAGCTTGTACATGATCATAGAAAAGAATGCATTGTTTGGTGTTGTAGAAACCATATGGACCTCTGGTCTTTGGTGAGTTAGCAGATCTCAACTTATGCAGTTGTGGGGATGTTACAATTAGCCTCCCTGGAATAATAATGAAACAAACATGTTAAAATCAGTTTGAGTACCCAGCCCTGATAAAACAGATGAGCGCACGCAATATGTGAAGAATAATCACTTGGGAGAAGTGGCAGACAGCTTCTGGCATTGCTGCAACAGAATCCCAGAAGTGTCAGCCGTCACTCAGTGAATACCACATTCACCTCTGAATCAGGATGTGAGTTCAAGTCCCACTCCAGAACAATGAGCACATAATCTAGGCTGAAACATCAGAGCAGCACTGACGGAGAGATGCACTGTTTGAAGAGCAGGCTTTCAGACGAGGTTTAAACCAAGGTCCCCTCTGACCTCTTAAGTGGATGTAAAAGATCCTGGGGTACTGCTTGAAGTGTAAGGGAGTATTATGGCCAACATATATCTCTCAATGAACACCGGGAAAGACAGATGATCTGGGCTTTCACTTCATTGCTGCTTGTGGCAGTTTGTTGGACTGATGCATTTCACGTGTTACAATAGTGACCAACCTTCAAACGTACATCATTGATCGTAAAGCATTTTATGATGACTCGAGATCGTGAAAGGCAATATATAAATGCAAGTCATAATTCTTTAGAAATTATCACAAGGCAGGAGTGGTGGGGTACGGTGGAAGTGACGAGGGTTGGGAAAAGAGATGAGAAAAATAATTTGAAAAGGAAATTCTGCCAACCAGCCCCCCCCCCCCCCCCCCCCCCGCCCCCCTCACTCACCAAAACGTAATTTTGAAATTCAAGAAAACCTCCAATCTATTTATGCCAACTGGACCCTTGTTCAGGAAATTGTTCAGGAAACTGTTCATCACCATCAATCGTAATATTTCCTCAAATGTAATCTTGTCTCATTCAGTGAAATGAATAGTGAAGAATAGGCCACCATTTCCTTTTTATGTGGAGGGGGTGGGGGGTGGGTGGGGGGGGGGGAGTGGTGTAACATTGGGCAAAGGGAGCAGATCCAAGTTGTAAGGAACATGCACATACATTGGAATTCTTCCATAAATAATGGAACACAAAGCTGCTGTGAAGCATTCCATTAAGCAAATGAAAAAGGGCTAAATTATCATCAGCCCACAGACTACAAATGCAATTCGACTTTGTCCTGTTGGAACTGTAAATCCTTCACATTGGTCAATGGATTCATCATATTTATGCCACAGTAAAGCTGTGTTGACTGAAACAGAATCAGCTGTGGCTGAATAATCACCAACTCGCTCAACTGGGTTACGGTATTAATTTTTCCCTCCCCCTTCTCCTTTGCTTACTGGCAGCTTATTCAGGAGACATGTTGAATTGAATGCGCTACCAGAGAGGAAGATTAAGGTCAGCCTCTGGATTCATATTGAATAAAGATGCCATTTTTCTCCTGTTACATGTAATTAGGTTTTAATCTTGAGCCACAATACTGTGCAGACAGAAATAGGAGCTATTGGTTTCTAACCTTCACCCAGACAATCAGGACAGAATGAAAGGCATTTAATCCTCTTCCACAGATCTTGTTTGCATGAAGTATTATTTTATGATGAAGGTATAAGTAAATTCAATGTTCAGCTGCACAACAATTTCTGAGGATGGAGATATATTTCCCAGCTGCAAAACATGAGTGGTGTTTTATTTATTTTACAAACCATGCAATGATATTCAGTTAGTAGGACATGACGGATGTGGAGGTCAGGGATAGGTGTGTGAACGTTCTTGAGAACATCAATATATCAAAGGAGAAAGTGTTGAGCATCCTAAATTGAATTAAGGTAGACAAGTCCCCGGGGCCGGATGGGATCTATCCCAGGTTACTCCGGGAGGCAAGGGAAAAAATAGTTGGGGCCTTAACAGATACCTTCACATCCTCTTTGACCACAGGCAAGGCTCTAGAGGACTTGAGAATAGCCAATGTTGTTTCCTTGTTTAAGGAAGGAAGCAGGGATAATCCAGCAAATTTTAGGCCTGTGAGCCTGACATCAGTGGTGGGGAATCTTTTGGAGAAGGTATCGAGGGACAGGATATATGGACTAGTTAGTGACAGGCAGCATGGGGAGGTCATGTCTCACCAACTTGATTGAGTTTTTTTGAAGAGGTGACACAAAAGATTGATGAGGGAAGGACTGTGGATGTAGTTTATATGGATTTTAATAAGACGTTTGACAAGGTCCCACATGGCATACTTGTACAAAAACTAAAATCACATGGAATTCAGGGTGGGCTGGCTAGATGGATATAGAACTGGTTTGGTTATAGAAGACAGCGAGTAGCATTGGAAGAGTATTTTTCAGAATGGAGATCTGTAGCCAGTGGTGGTCCGCAGGGATCAGTGCTGGAACCTCTGTTGTTTGTAGCTTCTATAAATGATCTGGAGGAAAATGTGGGGGGCCTGATTAGTAAGTTTGCGGATGACACGGAGATTGGCAGAGTTGCTGATAGTGCTGGAGATTGTCAGAGGATACAATAAGATGGGGCGGCACGTTAGCACAGTGGTTAGCACGGCTGCTTCACAGCGCCAGGGACCCGGGTTCGATTCTTGGCTTGGGTCACTGTCTGTGTGGAGTTTGCACGTTCTCCCAGTGTCTGCGTGGGTTTCCTCCGGGTGCTCTGGTTTCCTCCCACATTCTGAAAGATGTGTTGGTTAGGTGCATTGACCCAAACAGGCACTGGACTGTGGTGACTAGGGGAATTTCACAGTAACTGCATTGCAGTGTTGATGTAAGCATTACTTGTGCCTAATAAATAAACTTTACTCTTTACTTTATATAGATAGAATGGAGACTTGGGGACAGAAACGACAGATGGAGTTTAATCTGGATAAATGCGAGATGATGCATTTTGCAGGATAAAATTTAGGTGTGAATTATACTGTAAATGGCAGAACCCTTAGGAATATTAACATAGAGGGATCTGGGCATGCAGGTCCACAGTTCCCTAAAAGTGGCCAAGGTGATTAAGGTGGCACATGGCATGCTTGCCTTCATCAGCTGGGGCATTGAGTACAGGAGTTGGGAAATCATGTTGCAGCTATATAAAATCTTGGTTAGGCCGCATATTCTGGTCACTATATTATCAGAAAGATGTGGAAGCTTTGGAGAGTGCAAAGAAGGCTTGCCAGGACATTGCCTGGTCTTGCGGGTATTAGCTATGAGGAGAGGTTGAATAAACTAGGATTGTTTTCATTGGAAAGACGAAGGCTGAGGGGAGACCTGATAGAGGTCTACAAAATTATGAAAGGCATAGACAGGGTGGATAGTCAGAGGCTTTTTCCAAGGTTGGAAGTGTCAGTTCAATCAGGAACAGGCTCAAGGTGAGAAAGGGGAAGTTTAAAGGAGATGTGTAGGGAAAGTGTTTCACGCAGTGAGTGGTGGATGCCTGGAACGCGCTGCCAGAGGATGTGGTGGAAGCAGGCACATTAGCAACATTTAAGAGGCATCTGGATGGGTACATAAATTGGGAGGGAAGAGAGGATATGGACCGAGTAAGAGCAGAAGGTTTTTTTTAAGTTAGGGCATCATGATCGGCACAGGCTTGGAGGGCCAAAAGGCCTGTTCCTGTGCTGTACTTTTCTTTGTTCAAAGTAGCTGTTACATGGTAAAGATGCATCATTTTTTAATGGAGTCCTTATAGCCAAATGTTTTTTTCTCATTTTAAATGACTGCTTCAAATGCATGTTTCTCTCGAGATTCTCTCTTTAAGTTAGACTATTTCACTGCATTCTTCCGCTCTTTCTTTTAAATAATTCTGGGCCATGAACCATAGGCTATCTGAAAAAGCACAAAACCAAGCCTCTGCCTTTCCAAATATGGCAACAAGTTTTTCTCTCAGATTTTATCCTCCGCGTACAAGGGTGTTCTCTCAGTCCATAATACATCAGGTCAGTGCTTTCTGTGCGTTTACACAAGTTCAGCATCAGTGCGAAACATTTTCAACATTATGGCCACAGAGTGAAGGAGCAGACTATGGGGTCCATGGATGAGGATTTCCGCTTGGAATGTGAATTCAAGAAAATCAACTTCACTGTTCCCGCACTGAGCCCAGAGTTTGGTTGCAACAGCAGGCTAAAAGGTGGAGAGGTTGGAGCGGGAATGAGAGGGGGGAGTAATGGTGACTCGCAGACATCTTTCATTTGGTGGCACAATGGTTAGCACTGCTGCCTTACAGTGCCAGGGACCCGGGTTCAATTCCCGGCTCGGATCACTGTCTGTGTGGAGTTTGCATAATCTCTCCCCTGTCTGTGTGGGTTTCCTCTGGGTGCTCCGGTTTCTTCCCACAGTCCAAAGATGTGCAGGTTAGGTGCATTGGCCATGCTAAATTCTCCCTCAGTGTACCCAAACAGGGACCAGAGTGTGGCGACTAGGGGATTTTCACAGTAGCCTCATTACAGTGTGAACGTAAGCCTACTTGTGACTAATAAATAAACTTTTAAATTTAAATTCGGAATATGGAGATGGTCTCTTAGTTTCAGAGGGAGGGGAAAAAAGTTGGTGCTTCGCTGAGGGAATACAGCCATTTTGGGATACAGCCATGCCAAGGTAATAATTCTCTGTTATAGGAAGGGCTTACTGTGCAGTATCAGAATTGCATGTTTTCATGCCATACCTAATGCCTATGCCGTGCATCTCACCACAACCATTTGCACATTCTTTTATTCTTCCAATGTTTTTTTCCTTGCCTTTTGAGATGATTTTTAAAACATAATTAACAGGTTCCTGCTTCTCCATTAAGCACTCTGTAAATTGTACACCAATTAATTTCCTCTTGGTGATTGCGGTATCAGTTGGCACTTTTCCTCCCCCTTTTTGTTATTTACACAAATAAGCTGGCTTATCTTTAAGTTTTCAAATCTGAAGAGTATATGCCCGAAACATCAATGCGAGTTATCCATTTGTGAATACCCACTGAGCCATCGTGCATCTCAGATTTTCAGCATTTGTATTTCTTCTTTTAAAAATGTGCGAAGTAGCTAAGATGGCACAAAGGCATTTTTACACAGAAGGAAAAAAACAACAAAATGAACAGAACCAGGGGAGGAAGGGAGGCTGAGCCTGTCAGCATAAAGAAGGTGGATTGGGGCAGGAGGGCAGAAGAGAAGATGGGTTTATGTTTTGCGTGCAATCCCTGTATCAGAACATGGTTCTGGTGGGAATGGTATGTTATTTTCTGTTCAGATCATTCATCTGTTTTCACTTTCTGTTTCAATTTCAGACCCCTTGGATGTGTAAATATTCACCCTTCTAATTTCTCCCATTTTCCCTGTCTTGTTTTCTACAAATTCTCCTTGTTTTAGCAACTGCACAGGCCCCCAAGGTCTTCAGTTTGTACCTCCTTTTGTAACAGGGGAAACTATTGAAATTTAATTTGTCCATCTTCAGCGTTCAGGTGTCCAGGCCACTAATTCAGAATTTGGCCAGGCCGCACATCCCATCCGCCACCCTGCTACAGTGGGACTCAATAGCACCTTACTATACCACATCTGCCCCCGGCGTTGCAGTACAAGTTTCAGCCGAATGGCCAAAGGAATTAAGCTAATCTACTGTTCCTTTTGACAGTTAATGTTCTTCAAAGATGTTATAATGGCAAGTTTTCAAGTTTAAGTTTATTTATTACTGTCATTGCAATGAAGTTACTGTGAAAATCCCCTAGTCACCACACTCTGGCACCTGTTCGGGTACACCGAGGGAGAACTTAACATGGCCATTGCACCTAACCAACACATCATTCGGACTGTGGGAGGAAACTGGAGCAACCGGAGGAAACCCACGCAGACACGGGGAGAACATGCAGACTCTGCACAGACAGTGACCCAAGCCGGGAATTGAATCTGGGTCCCTGACGATGTGAGGCAGCAGTGCGAACCACTGTGCCACGAGCACTGCTGAACTATCACTGTTCCCATTCTTAACTTCAGTGAAGTGGAGCATCAGAACGCAAAGACAGAGAATTCAACTTAAAACTTCAGCAGTCAGGTAAGTCTCCAACTAACAGTTTTGAGTGGAACACTCAAGTGGTACACTTTGGAAAAAAGAATAGAGGCATGGACTATTTTCTAAACGGTGACAAAATTCATAATGCTAAAGTGCAAAGGGACTTGGGAGTCCTAGTCCAGGATTCTCCAAAGGTAAACTTGCAGGTTGAGTCCGTAATTAAGAAAGCAAATGTAATGTTGTCATTTATCTCAAGAGGCTTGGAATACAAAAGCAGGGATGTACTTCTGAGGCTTAATAAAGCACTGGTTAGGCCCCATTTGGAGTACTGTGAGCAATTTTGGGCCCCACACCTCAGGAAGGACATACTGGCACTGGAGCGGGTCCAGCGGAGATTCACACGGATGATCCCAGGAATGGTAGGCCTGACATACGATGAACGTCTGAGGATCGTGGGATTATATTCATTGGAGTTTAGGAGGTTGAGGGGAGATCTGATAGAAACTTACAAGATAATGAACGGCTTAGATAGGATGGACGTAGGGAAGTTGTTTCCATTAACAGGGGAGACTAGGACGCGGGGGCACAGCCTTAGAATAAAAGGGAGTCACTTTAGAACAGAGATGAGGAGAAATTTCTTCAGCCAGAGAGTGGTGGGTCTGTGGAATTCATTGCCACAGAGGGCTGTGGAGGCCGAGACGTTGAGCGTCTTCAAGACAGAAATTGATAAATTCTTGATTTCTCGAGGAATTAAGGGCTATGGGGAGAGAGCGGGTAAATGGAGTTGAAATCAACCATGATTGAATGGTGGAGTGGACTCGATGGGCCGAATGGCCTTACTTCCGCTCCTATGTCTTATGGTCTTAACACATTAACTGGCAAACATCAATATATGAAGTGATACCTTCCTATATAAGATCTAGGTTCAGACAATCTAGATTTATAACTTCCCACATTTTATCTTTATTAAATAATAATGTGTCTGCGTGGGTTTCCTCCGGGTGTTTCGGTTTCCCCCACAGTCCAAAGATGTGCGGGTTAGGTTGATTGGCCATGCTAAAAATTGCCCTTAGTGTCCTGAGATGCATAGGTTAGAGGGATTAGTGGGTAAATATGTAGGGATATAGGTGTAGGGCATGGGTGGGATTGTGGTCAGTGCAGACTTGATGGGCCGAATGGCCTCTTTCTGTACTGTAGGGTTTCTATGATTCTATGATAAATGAATTGTACATGCTGGTTGCAGATTGGTTCTGCTAATATTACTGGCCATGCACATTCTCTACTGCACAAATGAGAAATAAATAGAGCATATCACATCAGCAAAGATGTGGTATGACATTTAAAAGCCTTGTGACTGGTGGAATGTATTCTTAACTCCAAGAATTATACCCATTTATACGTCAGCTTCCTCAAATCTAACTTTTGCTAATTATTTTGATTTATTCATTTTTTAAAATTAAAAATAGGGTTTTGAAATTTTGGATTAATTTCATTCCGAAGAAGTACAATGCAAGCTTCAGGAACAAATATCTCATCTTTCTGCTGGGTATCCTCCAGCCATCACATCTAGACATTCAAGTTAGTATCTACAAAGCTCATATGGGTGGCACAGTAGCACAATGATTAGCACTGCTGGCTCAGACAGTGACCCAAGCCGGGAATTGAATCTGGGTCCCTGGCGATGTGAGGCAGCAGTGCTAACCACTGTGCCACGAGCACTGCTGAACTATCACCATTCCCATTCTTAATGTCAGTGAAGTGGAGCAGGGACCCAGGTTTGATTCCCGGCTTGGGTCAAAATAAACCCTACATTCAACAACTTCAATTATGGTATCCATTTCAGAATATCTATAATGGCATAGTGGTAATGTCACTGGAGAGTAATCCAGAGACCCAGGCTAATGCTCTGGGGATGCGGGTTCAAATCCCACTACAGAAGCTGGTGGAATTCATGTTGAACTTATATAAAAAATTAGTTAGGCTTCATCTGGAATACTGCATCCAATCCTGTTTTTTGGGGCGGCACGGTGGCACAGTGGTTAGCACTGCTGCCTCACAGCGCTAGGGACCCGGGTTCAATTCCGGCCCCGGGTCACTGTCTGTGGAGCATGCACATTCTCCCCGTGTCTGCGTGGGTTTGGTCCAGGTGCTCCAGTTTCCTCCCAAAGGTGTGCGGGTTAGGTTGATTGGCCATGCTAAATTGACCCAATGTCAGGGGGATTAGCAGGGTAAATATGTGGGGTTACAGGAATAGGGCCTGGGTGGGATTGTAGTTGATGCAGCTTGATGGGTGAAATGACCTCCTTCTGCATTGTTGGGATTCTATGATTCTAATCTCAGCTCTCTTAGTTTCTTCATAGCTGAAGGGATTTCTGATGGGGGGAGGCTCAGTGAGGGCATGGGTGGAGGGAGTTTTCCTTTTTGTCACAACTGGTGAAACCATTGTGGGGGAAATTTTCTGGTCCCTCCCACTGGCAGCAGGCTCACCAAATTCAAAGGACTTCTGAATCACTTGTCTCATTTTACAGTCCCATCATTCTGTCCTACATTTTACTTACTTTTCTGCTTTGAGTTCATATCGGTTAACTATGGACCCGGCTATTTTCCACCCCATTTGTTTGTTTTTCTTTGTAGAGGTGTATGTTTGTTTGCATGGACACCTCTCGATAATTTTCATGCTCACTTTTCATTCTTTTGTCCCCTTTAAATCTTTGTTGCATCTCACTGATGATCTCTTGTATCATTTGTATACAAGATTTTGCAGCTTATTAAACCACTCCTCTCTCTGATTGATACACGTGGTGATTCACCCTCTTCCCTTCCTTTTTGCTGTTTCCCACCACCTCCTCCCCCCCATGTTATTAAAATGGCTGTCTTCAATTCTTTTGAGTTCCAAGGTATAAATCCAAAACCTTTTGTTTTTTTAAGGTTGAAAAGATGTTGGCCAGAATCCTCCGGCCATTCACGTTGGCGGAATTCTCTCCCGCCGGCAGCCCATCCCAGCTGGCGGGTTCCCTCTGGCATGGGGTGATATCAATGGGAATTCCCATCGACAGCAGCGGGACCAGAGAATCCCCGCCATTAGCAAACAATGCGTCCCCTCCCACAGGTGGGGAACACGCGGCTGGGAGGCCGGAGAATCTCGCCCATTGGCTAACTTGCTGTATATTTCCAAAATTCGCCTTTGCTTTTGCTTCGTGTCTTGTTTTTAATTTTACCTTTTCTGAAATGACAACAGAAATGTGATATCTGATCACAAGAACAACCTTGTGCTGAATATAGTCTGGCAAAAAAAACAACAATATCTAGTTCCTGAGGTCACATCCACTCTATGATGATTATAAAGCAATCTTGACATTGAATTTTAGAACATATTATTGAAAAATCATTAAAATGCCATGATATAAATTCTCAAATGATAAGATAATCCCATGCAACATGACGAATATCTGTATTTTTTGAGTTCGTCCCAACCCCTCCCTTGCAAAAAAAAAACTGTTTCAAGCATCAATTGAGAAATTTCTGCAATTTTCAGTTCCACCTTCCAAATTTAAGTTGTATCTACCAGAAAAGGGAGGTTCTCTTCATCGTTAACAAGACCAGATTGCAAATACAGAAGATGATTAATGCAGAAAATGGCAAATGGAAGAATTTATTGTGAGCAAGGCTTCAAATACTGGATTGCTCCTCTGCAGCCTTCTGCCCTACACTTACCTAACTCATCCCAGAGCTGTCGGCACTTGTCTGTCATGCCCGTGCCTTGCTGCCTCCAGAGGGAAAGTCGGGGGTCAGCCATGAACTGTTCTGTTATTAACGTCAGCATTCTGGCACCGTTCGAATCCCTCATCTTCAACATTTCTCGCACCTGTGATCGATACAGCATTTTAAAAATCTGCAACACGAGTGGGAATGTGATGCTTTACTAGAGAACTGGTGCTACTCCCAGAAATTCCCCCCTCGACTTTAAAGCAAACCAAAAGGTTTATTTTTTAAAAAATAATTGATATTCAGAAAGTTCACTTTTTCTAAAAGAAATCAAGAAAGAGAATACTTTCAAGAGGAAATTCTGAAACAGTACAATTAGCGTGAAACAAATGAAATGCAAATTAACACATTCATCACTGCACCAGCCATGTCAGTAAATAATGTAATAGTGATCAGTTAATATTCACATCAACATTCTAGGTGGTCACCTTTAGAGGTCAACACTGTAACATAGGAGTGTGCAGGCAGTGAAGCCACAAAATAAAATGCCAAAAAAGGGCTTGATTGTTTCCATGTTTAAAGACTACACATATACTAAATGAATTCTTCATTTCAGTGTTCATGGAGGTCAACTGATAAGAGTTGAATTTTGATGGCTTTGGTCTTTGAGCTGGAAAATGTTTCGGCTAATTCCAACTGCTTGTTAAGCATCCAGTCATGACAGTACCAAAGCAGTTGTAGATAGGGACAACAGGGTGTCATTTGCATAGATGTGGAAGCAGAACTCTTTCAGGAGATGGTGTTGCCATAAGATGAATGGATTAAGGAGGTAACCAGGGGGACTCTGATGTGGTAATGCAAGAGTTAAGAGGAGCCCATCAGAAATGCCTTGACTTTCATTGGTCATGCAATAACACAAGGATAATGTACAATCCTTTCTATCAAAAGATGGGATCAACTATGTCAAAGGTTGCAAGCAGGTTGAGGAAGACCAGGAGAGATAATAAACCGTAAGGTAAGGAATGTTCCTCAGTCCCCTGGCTATGGATCTTGTACTAAGGAGGGGAGAAAAATCTGACTGACGAGATTCAAACATTATACATAGATGGAATTTCAAAAACATGCTCCAGTTTGCCATAAATGCTGGAAGAAGGGAAACAAATACAAGCTCAGAAGATAAAAAAGCAGTTTAATTGTAACTATTTTATGTTGGAGTTCCCAAACTGGGTTCTGCAGAAGCTTGCGGAGGCAACGGGCAGAGGAGCAGCAGAGGCCGTGGGTGGAAGCAGTGGAGAGCAAGGAAAATTCTAAGTAATGGATATTGTATGACAGAAGTTTTTCCACAGGCGAGACTGATGTGAGGGGTTAATATATGCACACATTTTGCTAAAAAAGACTTGTATACATTTGGATTTGGTATTTGCATCTATTTCACAGCAAAAAATGTGTTTTCGACATGATAAGAATGTATGGGGTTCACCGATGCTTTTGGGAGGTCACTAGGGCTTCCACAGTTGGAAAAGTTTGGGAGACCCTAACTTAATTCTTTGGCTATTGAATGTGGGGAACAAACTAGTCAGTGAGGCAATAAATGTGGGAAAATTTAAGGAAGGCTTGGATAGGTGTTTGCTGGAGTGCATATTTGTTTTTGCAAAAAGTCAGATGAACTACAGCATCTTTCCCATTCTGTATTTTCATATGGCTCTATCTATTACCACCACCCATGCTGGTCTTTTAAAAATCGTGAGGGAGCTTGAGGTTTACTCTAATCTTTGTACACAGTTAACTCTTATAAACAGAATACGAGGTTCAGATATTCTAAACTACATTATTGACTAAATGTAAACACAGAATTTGTTACCATTTGAAAAAATAGACTATCGACAAGTTAATGCCACGCATCAATATTCATCTCAGGAACAGTGGAAAAATAAATTTCAGAGTTTACATAAATTTGGTGAGTGGGTGGAGGAGAATCTCCTGGTGCAACTATCGGCACAGTGAGAAGTTTAAATCTTGTGGTCAATATGCTTCACCACTCTGTTTGAATAAGTTGTGTATTATAGACTGACTTAAAATTGACTGACAATTGAAAGCTTCTGAAGAATGTTGCATTCTTGTCATTCATTTCTTAGCCAAACACTCTGCAAGGTCATATGCATCATAGCAAAGGATTTAGTTGCACCATTTATTTTACGGCACTGCATCTTTATTGAACATGCATGAATATTAAAATCAAATATTTCCACTGAAAAGTCTCATTTAATTATACAGTACAGGAGATGACCATTTGTGCCTGTGCCGACTCTTTGAAAGAGCAATTCTGTTCCAGCTCGGTCCCACAGTCCCACTAAGTTGTGTGTACATTTTTATGGACAAAAAGATCAAGGCTGCAAAATGTTACCTATAAATAACCAATATCCCTTTGATTCAATATAAACTGGGCTTGGGAGAGGGAAGTAGGCCCTTTTTTATCCTGTGACAACTTTGACTTCTCTTCCCCTGCCCCCTTTGAGTAAATCACATGTGGATTCACCATTCCCAAGATGAGAAAATTGGACTTGAAACACTAACTTTGTTTCTCTCTCCATGGATGCTGCCAGACTTGCTGAGTTTTTCAACACTTGTGTTTTTATTTCATATCTACAGCAGCCGTAATATTTTGTTTTTATTTAAGCAATGTAGATGTTGGGCTAGTATAGGACTGGACACAGTTGTCATGGCTGCTTTTCATCTTCAGTGAAATAGCTGACCAACATTCCTGACCTAGGCACATACGTGAAGAGCAACCACTCAGCTAAGATGCCAGAGGGATGGTAATGCCTGTGGAACTAATACCCAAGCATAAACCACTACCCCAAGCAGAAAGTGGACACACTGACAAATAAAAAGTAGGAAGGAATTTACTTCTTCAGGAAAATGAAGACAATTTTCCCTTCTTTCTTCCCCTAATAAACTTGATTGGATTGTATTTGTGATATTAACTCTTCTTTCTCCACTATGCTAATCTTTCAACTTCAAGTCAATCCTAAAAGTGGTCCAAACTCCAGAGGAAATCATTGTTAGTGGATATGAGCAATAATCGAACTAGGATCTGTCGGTGCACTATTGTCTAAAGCACTGAACTGTCTGGACTGTCCCTTTGAGGAGCACTTATCGTTAGTTTAATTTATTTGAATTTTCTTTCCTCTGTTACAGCCAAGTTATTAGGCATACGTCAACATAACTAAATATTGAAACACGCAGCCAACTATTACCTACATCAATGCAACCTTGCAGCCAATTTTGTAGCATTGCACAAAATGGAAATATGCTATGTTTTTCCGTTCCATCAATTTGCTGTGATACCTTTGATTACTCCCTGTTGCATCTGATAGCATTTCCACTTAAGCTAAGTTTAAAGGGTAAGTGAAAGTGTTCTTGAATCTTAAATTCACCCAGTGTGACAATGCACAATAAGGCACTGTTCCAAGTCACTCATTATATCTGTAATTAGACAAGGATGGGGAAGAGAATGCAAAAAAAAAAGTAAATGTCTTCAAAAAATGCATTTCTGTTTGTTAGTTAATAAAGCATAAACACTTTTCTCTTTAAAAAAATAAACTAAGTCAACTCAATACTGGACAGCGCTGCAACAGATTTATTTTTAAAAGGTTGGGACAATGTTGGCATTCAGTGGTGTTCGTACATTAATTGTATTTAATTACATGCAGACGGTGGTCATTAACCAAATCCCCATGTTCCTATAAATATAAACTGCTACAAAAGTCAAAAAGCAATGAAACCAGATAGACAATACGGCATCAGCCTAGGGAACTGAAATGACAACGGCACAATGGCCGTCAACACAACAAGCTTTCAGAGCACTGCTCTTTCGTCAGGTGTGATGAAGGAGCACCAGATGAAGGGACAGTGCTCTGAAAGCTCGTGATACCAAATAAACCTGTTGGACTTTAACCTGGTGTTGAGAGACTTCTTACTGAGTCCTCAACACTGACTTTGGGATCATAAAGTTTCGTGGCACAGGTCAAATAAAGACAAGGAACCCTCCTGCTGATTACCACCAGCACCAGAATTGTAATCAACCACTATGTGTAACATCATGACTCACATCCAGCACTCTACCTTTACCATCAAGCCAGGGTGTGGCTCAATGAAGAGTGCAGGAGGGCATGCCAGGAGCAGCACCAGGCATACCTAAAATGAGGTGTCAACCTGGTGAAGCTACCAAACAGGACTACTTGCATGCTAAATAGCGGTAGCAACAAAGGAGGGCTAAAAAGATAAAAAGAGAGAAAATAAACGACAATGTGAGGGACATAAAAAACGACAATAAGAGCTTCTTTAAATATATAATACATAAAAAGACAGAGAGAGGACAAAGTGAACATAGGCTGCTTAGAAAATTAATTTGGGGAGGTAGTTATGGGGGAACAATGAAATGGCAGAGGAGTTCAACAGATCTTTAGCATCAGTCTTTATGGTGGACGATACTTCGAACATCCCATTAATACTAAAGAACACGGGGGAGGGGTTAAGTACCATCACCATCACGAGAGAAGTAGCACTAGACAAACTAATGGGGCTAAAGGCAGATAAGTCCCCTGGCCCTGATATCTTACATCCTAGGATCCTAAAAGAGAAATAGTGGATGCACTAGTTGTAATATCTCAAATATCTTTGGATTCTGGAGAGATACCAGAGGATTGCAAACTGCCAACATGACACCCTTATTCAAAAAGAGGGGGAAGCAAAAAACAGGTAACGATAGGCAGATCAGCCTAACATCTATTGCTGGAAAAAAGTTGGAATCAATTATTAAAGAAGTAACAGCAGCACACTTAGAAAATCATAATCTAATCAAGTTTCCAGGTGTCCAGATCACCAACAAACTATCCTGGTCCCTCCACATGGATGCTATAGTTAAGAAAGCCCACCAATGCCTCTACTTTCACAGAAGGCTTAGGAAATTTGGCATGTTCACTACAGCACTCACCAATTTATTTTTACAGATGCACCATAGAAAGCATCCTTTCCGGTTGCATCACAGCTTGGTATGGCTCCTGCTCTGCCCAAGACCACAAGAAATGCCAAAATGTTCTGAACGTAACCCAGTCCATCACGCAAATCAGCTTCACATCCATTGACTCCATCTACACTTCCCACAGTCTTGGAAAAGCAGCCAGCATAATTAAGGACCTCATGCACCCCAGACATACTCTTCAATCTTCTTCCATTGGAAAAAAGATACAAAAGTCTGAGATCACAAACCAGCGACTCAAGACAATTTCTTCCCTGCTGCCATCAGACTTTTGAATGGACCTACCTTATATTAAGTTGATCTTTCTCTAGCTATGACTGTGACACTACATTCTGCCCCATCTCTTTTCCTACTCCTCTATGTACTCTATGAACAGTATGCTTTGTCTTTATAGCATACATGAAACAATACTTTTCACTGTATCCCAATATATGTGCCAACAATAAATCAAATCAAAGGCCTGCCAATCACATGTTAGACCATAAGAAATAGGAACAGGAATGAGCTGTTTGGCCCCTCGAGCTTGTTCCACCATTCAGTAGGATCATGGCTGATCCAACATTCCTTACATCCACTTTTCTGCCTTTTCCCCAAAACCATTGATTCTCTTACTGATCAAAAATGTATCTAACTCGGCCTTAAAGATGCATAAGGACTCTGCTCGCACAGCTCTCTGTGGCAAGGAGTTCCAAAGACTCAACACTCAGAAGAATTTCCTCCTCATCTCAATCTTAAATTGGCACCCCTTCATTCTGAGACTATGGCCTTTAGTCCTACACTCTCCCATGAGGGGAAACATTCTGTCAGCATTTACCCTGTCAAGCCCCTTAAAAAACCTACATTTCTCAATGAGATCACCTCTCATTCTTCTAAATTCCAATAAGTAGAGTCCCAACCCATTTAATCTTTCCTCATAAAACAATCCCTCCATAAGGGGATCATCCTAGTGAACCTTCCCCGAGCTGCCTCCAAAGAAATAATATCTTTCCATAAATAAGGGGAGCTCAGAACATTAGTGTAAAAGACAAGGCTGGAGCATTTAGCACCATCTTCAGCAAGAAGTGCCTAGTGGATGACTTATCTTGGCCTCCTACTGAGCACCTCAGCATCATAAATGCCAGTCTTCAGACAAATCAATTCACTTCATGTGATGTCAAGAAATGGCTGAAAGCACTGGATACTGCAAAGACTCAGGGCCCGGACAGCATCCCAGCAACAGTACTGAAGACTTGTCAAACTTTCCAGTACAGCTACAACACTGGCAACTATCAGACAATGTGCAAAATTGCCCAGGTATGTTCTGTCTACAAAAGTCACGACGAATACCGCCCAGCCAATTATCATCCCAACAGTCTACTCTCAATCATCAGCGAAGAGATGGAAGAGATTATCAGTGCTTTCAAGTGGCACTTAACCAGCTCACTGATGCTCAGTTTGTGTTTTGCCAGAGCCACTCAGCTCCTGACCTCATGACAATCCGTGTTCATATGCAGCAAGAACTGGACAACATTCAGGCTTGGGCTGATAAGTGGCAAGTAATATTTGTGCCACATAAATGTCAAACAATGACCATCGACAACAAGAGAGAATCTAACCATCTCCCTCTGATATTTAATATAACCATCACTGAATAGCCAACTATCAACAGCCTCAGGGTCAACACTGACCAGAAACTGAAATATAAATACTGCAGCTACAAGATCAGGTGAAAAGCTGGGAAATCTGTGATGAGTAACTCATCTCGTGACTCCCCAAGGTCTGTCCACCATCCACAAGGCACGGGTCAGGAGTGTGATGGAATACTCTCCACTTGTCTGGATCAATGCAATTCCAACAACACTCAAGTAGTTCAACACCATCCAGGACAAAGCAACCCGCTTGATTGACACCCCATCCATCCCCTTCAATATTCACTCCCTCCACCACCGAAGCATAGTAGTATCACTGTGTACTATTTACAAGATGCATTGCAGCAACGCAAAGCTCCTTCAACAGTACCTTCCAAACCAGAGACATTATCACCTAGAAGGACAAGAGCAGCAAATCCACGGGAACACAACACCTTCAAGTTCCCCTCGAAGCCACTTACCATCCTGACTATATCGCCATTCCTTCATTGTCGCTGGATCAAAATCATGGAACTCCCTCTCTAGCAACACCACAGGTATACCTACACCACATGGACTGCAGCGGTTCAAGAAGGCAGCTCACCACCACCTTCTCAAGGGCAATTAGGGATGAGCAATAAATGCTGGTCAAGCCAGCAACTCCCACATCTGTGAAAGAATAAATAAAAGGACCACATTGGAACTGGGATTTGGGTTAGGAGATGTATGCGTGTACTGTGCAATTCCGTAAAGAAATGCTTATAGAAGTAGGTAAAGATTGCCTTCAGTTCTATCCTCCCCCAACTGGCTTTCTGGACTACAAGATACAGTAGTGTCCTTACAGGTTAGATGACGTCCCTTAACTGCTTGAACATGACACTGGTTAGTACAATTCAAACTTCAAGGAGTTACTGCCTGGAAGAAGCTGCCAGGACAATCTTTCATAATGTAGTTTTTGCACTGTTAATCTCTCTGGAATGGAGCTGCTGCAGTTTTGCTGCACCAATATCATTTGTTATTGTCACCATTATCGCTGTTAAGTTTTCTCATGTATTTTGATGTACAAGTTATTGTAATGCAAGATAAGGGAATGTCAATTTTTGGGGGGAAATAAAGCAGCTCCATAAATAAGCAAAAATCAACAAATGATTAAAACTTCTACATCATTGTAGTTGTTAGAAGTTCCTTTCTTGAGCTAAGCATAAAGTTGGCAACCCTTTGAAATGGATAACAGAATGAGGATAATTATTTGAGCTGAAAAAACAAGGTTAATTCATTATTATGGTTTTACAAATTGGTCAAACTGTACTGGACATAATTCTGACCAAAAGCAGAGTGGAATTAGGAGCTGTAAAGAATTAGAGTGGCAAGAAAGCGCCGACGTGACATGCTGCACTTCACTCATGGTGGTTTTACTCAGAAGCTTGCCTTTTGAAAATAACTTGTGTGCTGAAAGAACCTTACCTTAGCAAACATAGAGTTTAATTGCTTGCCAGACCCGTAGTATCCTCCCTGTGATAGGAACTGCTTTACTTGCTCTCGAACTTGTTCCTCATCAAGATGCCAGCAGTTCTCATCATCGATGCTGGCACCAGCTGTTGGGTCAGGGGCGCCTGAGCAAAACAGAAAGCAGGTAAACAGCAGAACTCTACCACATTTGGTGTTTCAAAATGGATACTCACTCTATCCTATGGGCGGAATTTTCTGATTTTGTTTCAGAGTGTTGTCTTAAGTAGGAAAAGTAGAGGGCAGCCTGCTGGCTGCTTTTTCCTGTTGTATTTTTAAACACCTTGCAAAAATAAAATTGGAAGGGTGGGTTCCGTGATGTCATGTTGGCGGGCCGGACTCTGAGCCTGTCTGCCAGCAATTTAGGCTTTTGAAAGATCGAGGCACCATCTTTAAAGAAATAAAAACATGAACACCCCATGGACCCCCCCCCCCCACCTACTCACCGACAGCCCCCTTCCCTTCCCCCAACGGAATGCCCCCCCCTCCCGGCAACCCCCTCAGTGCTGAGCTGGGTAGTGGCAGGAGGAAGTGCCTGGGCAAGACCCTTTCTCACCCGGGGACTGTACGCACCTATACACCTCTAAAAACGGGGGCGTAACTTGGAGCATAAAAGTGGGCTGAAGGTTTAGAACTAACAATTTTCATATATTGGTAAAACACTTCACAGGGGTGTAACCAGACAAAATTTAACACTGCAGGTGATCAAGCAAAGGCGTGGCGAAAAGGCAGGTTTTTAGCAGCATCTTCAAGGATAAGAGGGAGACAGCTGGAGGAGTTTAGGAAGGCAAAAACACCACAATTGGTCTCTGTGCCACTGGGTTAAAGGAAAAAAAACTTCACCGGACTTCCTGTTCTTGAACGCAGGAATGCAGTGGCCCTTGGTGGAAGGTGCACTCAGATATCAGGAATGAAAGGACCAAAGTCAGTTGTGATAGCATGCACTGCTGAATAAATAGGTTGGCCCTCAGTGTCATGGGTGACATGTGGAGAACAGTCACTCAAACTCAGTACAGGTCGGCTGATGGTTCAGACTGAATTGGGCGCAATGAATTAGTGCCTTGGGCACAAGGGGGGACAAAAGTAGTTGAAGCCCAATCATTAAGAACATGATCTTATTAAGCTCTCTTACAAAATTGAAATGTTATTGCGAAGATACCAAATAATTTACAAGAAACCACCTACTTCAATTATTGGAGGAAGTTTTCGGGGCTTCTGAGGAAAGAAAGATAGACTCCTAGAGGAAACCCCATAAATCAGGTCCAAAAACAAGTCAAAATTGAAGGAGCAAAAAAGCTTTATTTTCTGTTCAACATTCCCCAACTGAGAACTGAAAGAAAGAGAAGCTGTTTTGAGAAAATAAAAGCCCATACACTGAGTGTTGGTTTAATTGACAAAAGTGTTTAGGCGGCTATTAATCGCGAGTTTCAGATTTACACAATCTGTATGAGAAAAAAGTCAGCCAAAACTTATTGCCGATGTCAGTATGAGCCAAAGATGATCAGTGGTCTTCTTACACTATTTCCCCCAGCCCCCATCCCAGTTTGCACAGGTCATAGGTATATTTTGTGTAACTTGTATTCCGGTTTCTGGCACTACCTGTCCCTCTGAGTTACCCAATGACCAATACGTCCAATAAACATAGCTTGCTGAACAAGGAAAACATGCAACTGGCAAATACCAAAAACAAAATATCAATGACTTCTTTAAAATCAGACACTGCTGGTTGCCTAACAGAGGAATCCAAAAACATTCTGCTCGCGGTTAATAAAATATATATGCCCTCCCACATCCCTGCGTCCCCATTTAAAGATAGCAATCATGTTTTGTATCAGATGTAAAGGAGGCACATGACATAAGCGACAAGATTTCCCACAGCATTATTGGAATTGTCAGCACGATTCAGATGAACAGGAATTGGGAAATAAGGCAGCAAGCACCTCTGCAGGGTTTCCATTGCACCCTACGGTAATTTCTTCAGCGGTTATGTGTCTGCAATTTTTACTTCCTGTCAGAATGAGCAGTAGCCTAACTATGCATCCAATATATTGACAAGGATCTTTAGCAGGCCTCATTTCACATTGCTGACATTTGGTCTAATGTTGTAAGTGGCAATGTATAAGTCTTTGAATTTTCCAGGTTAATTTGTACATTTATTTTAATAATTCATGTTTGAGCTGATATTTAAAATACTAGTGTATTTTCCCCAGTTAATGTTTAATGCATTTTCCATGGTTTCTTTTCCCCAAATGAGACCACAAATTGCATGCTTGTGAAATGAGAAGTCGCAAAATCCCTTACCAATACCAATGAGGAACTGGATGTACAGGAAGTCTTTCCAAGAGCTCTGCAGAACAGGAAGATTCTTAAAGTAGATGGGATCTGCAAAGTATTCCCCACAAACCAATATTCACTCCACTTCCATGCATCACAGCACTTAACTGGAAGCTACACCAAGTGCGGTGTCCATTGGCAAATCAATGTTAGCTGAATGTAATGGGGTGCTATCAAAACACCACTGTGTGGTACCAGATGAAAGAATGCATAATCAGACCTAGCAGTAAGCAGCAGGGCTCAATTACCTGTTTTCAACAACATCGGCACCAACCATACATGCATGCTCTGTCACGTATCTACATGGTCACTTCCATGGAGAACTGGCTTTCCAGCATTCATAGAGTCATAGAATCCCTGCAGTGCAGAAGGAGGCCATTTGGCCCATTTAGCCTGCACCGACCACAATCCCACCCAAAAGAAGAGCATGAGTCGAATTGCAGATCTGTCAAATCAGCTGTGGAGACATCCATTGTAAGGATAGCATGATCATGGTTTGGAAGATTATAGGCACTTTTTCTCCACCTCCTTCAGTCTAATATAGGGCAATCTACACTATTAGCCAATGTGCTGCTCTCAGATGTGTAGAACAAATAGCGCAGCGACCTTTTTAATCGCCTTTGCTACTAATTAACATCAGGAGCATAACATGGCTGCCCGAAGTCACAAGGCTTTTGCATTTCCCAAAACTGCAAGGGGGGGGGGGGGGGGGGTGGCGGAAGTCGTCGAGATGGAACAGATTGCCGTGTAACAGCTACATACATAATTTTGTCATGCATGTGTAACTGATACCATTGACTGATCTTATCCAGCTCTCTTGAGGCTTGTCTCCTTTCTTTGCATCCATTTTCATATCCCTTAGGTAATGCAGACAACATTCCACCTTGCCACCCATCATCAGTTACCCTGGAATGCTGTAAACAGAAAACTGTGTGCACATCGGCCTTGCCAGTTATCAAGAAAGGGAGTTTTGGTACTGTGTTGCTACACCTTCCAATCACATATTCAATTTCCTGCTCCAACACAAAATTTATATGCCAATGATTTTGCCTTCTCATTCTTTTGTTGGAAACTGTCTTTATGAAGCCTTTTTTTAATACATTTAACTTTAGGGGTGGCATGGTGGCACAGTGGTTCGCACTCCTGCCTCACAGTGCAAAGGGACCCGCATTCGATTCCCAACTTGGGTCACTGTCTGCGTGGAGTTTGCAAATTCTCCCCGTGTCTGCGTGGGTTTCCTTGGGTGTTCCAGTTTCCTCTCTCAGCCCAAAGATGTGCAGGTTAGGTGGATTGGCCATGCTAAATTGCTCCTTAGTGTCAGGAGGACTAGCTAGGGTAAATGCGTGGGGTTACGGGGATAGGGCCTGGGTGGGATTGTGCAGACTCGATGGGCTGAATGGCCTCCTTCTCCACTGTAGGATTCTAATGATTTTATCTATGATAACCTAAAAGTTTTTTGTCACTGCAGATTTAGAGGCTATACGAATTTCTGGCTACATTTACATCCTTCTAACTTTCCCATTATGTAATGCTGTCAGCAAGGTCATGCTGACAGGCAATTCCTTATCCATTTTCATGATGATGTGGAGTTGCCGGCATTGGACTGGGGTGGGCACAGTAAGTAGTCTCACAACACCAGGTTAAAGTCCAACAGGTTTATTTGGTAGCACAAGCTTTCGGAGCGCTGCCTCTTCATCAGAGGCAAAAAATTCCATGAAATCAGTATAGGTACCGAGAGTAATTTCCTTCAGAAG
The DNA here is from genome assembly GCF_964213995.1 of Mustelus asterias. Classification (NCBI taxonomy): domain Eukaryota; kingdom Metazoa; phylum Chordata; class Chondrichthyes; order Carcharhiniformes; family Triakidae; genus Mustelus; species Mustelus asterias. The sequence goes on along the minus strand of NC_135808.1, from coordinate 107,625,753 downwards.
TCTGTTGTAACACAAGTAATGAGGTTGAGTCCAGTCCATCACGCAAACCATCCACTGACACTGGCTACACTTCCCGCTGCCTCGGCAAAGCAGCCAGCATAATCAAGGACCCCACGCACCGGACATTCTCTCTTCCACCTTCTTCCGTCGGGAAAAAGATGCAAAAGTCTGAGGACACGTATCAACCAACTCAAGGACAGCTTCTTCCCTGTTGCCAGACTTTTGAATGGACCTACCTCGCACTAAGTTGATCTTTCTCTACCTCGTAGCAATGACTAACACTACATTCTGCACTCTCTCCTTTCCTTCTCTGTGAACAGTATGCTTTGTCTGTAGCATGCAAGAAACAATACTTCTCATTGTCTACCAATACATGTGACGATAATAAATCAAATCAAAAGAATGAGAGCTTTCCATGCTGCCCCTCGAAGATATTTCACTTAATTTAAGAGAATATTGTGATCTACCAAGATGGTCTGCCACCATATTGCCCTGCATGTCAGTTCGTATCTCAGTCTGCTTTTGATTTGATCACGTGTATTAGCATACAGTGAAAAGCACTGTTTCTTGCGCACTATACAAAGTATACCGTTCATAGAGAAGGAAATGAGAGAGTGCAGAATGTGGTGTTACAGCCATAAGCAAGAAAATACATCAATGAGTAATGAATGTCTGGAAATAGGTAACAGTCTGTCACCGTCAGCTAAATAATTAAAACAAAAACTTGCATGTCTTGCTGTTTTTACAATACAGCCTTTGCTCTTAAACCAGAGCTTGCAGATAAACTTGTTGTTTTGCACCGTTTTTGCCCACCGATCTAAACCTCGACAGGTTTTCTTTTAACATTAATCCCATTAAAACTGCAATGACCTATAATAATGTACAAACATAATTTGTGTTTTGAAATGCAACTGCTCCAGTTCGGGAACGCTCAAATCAAACTGACAGCATTTCACCATAAACAATCAGGTTAAATTACCCTGTTTACATGCCACAAAGGCAGCAGCATTGGTTACAATGATTCCGCTGAGATTGTAGAATTCAGACCGCATTTCAGAGTTTATTTTGACGTTTCCCTTCTAGAACAAAACATGAATATAATTATAGTTATTGCGAAGAATATGCTGTTTTCACACCACACAAAATGCAAGACTTGAAATGCTGTGCAGTTTGCCACCCTGCTGCTGTCCGCCAACAAGCCCCAATACTTTTGTTTGCAAAGATAATTTGTGTATTCCTTCCAAGTATTTCTCCAGAGAAAGAAACCATCTTTCCTCCAGATGGTAGGCAGGAGACCTGCTTACAAGTCTTTATAAACTTAACTCTTGAACCAACTGCTCTTAGGTTTGCGCAAGCATTATAGTCATTTGGTTGATTTAGAATTGGTATAGTTATGCATTAATAGAAATTGCGCTCCAAGTCAATACTCTACATATGTGGTTTCATTGCTTCTTCACTTATAATTGCTCCCACCAGAATTGTAATTACTTGCAGTTTGCAAAATACCCCGAGACAGTACACAAGTTTCAAAGATTAAAATTTTGATGCAAGGTTCAATCAGTCAAACAGTTTTACACATCCACCAGGATGCTTCACAGGAATCTAACTTCTCTGAACTGGAGGATGTGTTGAGAATGATTTTTTGGCATATTCATAGTCTGATTATTCTATTTTTGATTTCCTTGCTTAAGGATGAAAAATCTATTAATTCTGAGGTACAAAAGGACCTAAAGTTCAATAGGATGCATTATTTGAATGCACAATTTTGTTTTCAAGAAAGCTGATTCACAGAACCCCTGGAAACTAACACCAATTGTGTCTCTTTATTTCTATTTGCATTTTTAATCCTTTCATTTGGTTTTGTTCACCACTCACTAGCACCACCCCCCCCCCCCCAATCCTCTTTCTGGTCCACATGTCTTGCTACAGAATGCTGCCTTGAATGACAAAATCTATATACTCACATATCATAAGGTGTTAATCGGGGCTAATCAATTTTTAAGGATGTGCCAGTTTTTCTGAAGCAACTCGTCAGATTTGGTTAGTTTTCCAGGGTGGCTTTAACGAATCATAGAAAGAAATTGCATTTCATTCACCTTTCAAGAACACTTGGGTCATTCCAAAACAAAGGTTCGAGGGTTCATAATCTAGGTTGCTCCTTTAGTCTGGTGCATTATCAGAGATGTCATTGAGAATAAAAATTGAAATCGAGGCCTAGTCTGCTTGATTAAATGTAAGTAAAAGAACCCAAGATACACTGCAGAGAAAAACGGAGTTCTCCTGGTGTCCAGGGCAACATTCTTCCCTTAACCAACATCACCAAAACAGGTGAACTAGTAATTCATCGGACAACCAGCACAAATTTGTTAAAGGAAAATCACGTCTGACAAAATTAATTTAGTTCAGCCAATAATAATTCCTAAATGTAGTTAGTGGTTTTGTAGGCAAAAGTGGTAGTTAATTTCCACCTAAATAAGACCATAGAATCATATAGAACAGGAGGCCATTCAGCCAATCCATGCCTCTACACGTTCTTTTGAAAGAACTTTCTAATTAAGTTCTGCATCTTTTGCCTGTCAAACTTTTAGATCATGCATTCCATTGCGTAACTACTTGCAACTTAGAAAAGATGTTCCTTCTCTTTGCTCTGGTCCTTTCAGCAGTTACCGTAATCCTGCCTGTGGAAACACAAAATTCTGGAAACTTCTGTAATGGCTTCAACAAGGCCCATGATGTGTACCTCCTAGAACACAAGCTCCCTGATTGAGGCAGTAATGGCTCATCAAATCAGGGAACCCTGCATGTGTACATAATGTGGAGTGTCAGAGTTATGGGCACCCCGGGTTTATACTCTGTATGAGGAGGCTCCTGTCTGAGTGTTACTTACTGTGTAAATAAGGGACACCGGCCTTGGAGGAGTTATTTCAACCTCTATACAGGGTTTCCCAAACCTTTTCACCTCCCAAGAGTACTGATGGAAACATTTGTATTATGGTGAAGAGCTAAACTACAAAAAGTATTATTTTTGAACAAAGGAACAAACATCCAAAAATATTTTTTTTTAAAGTCCTTTCTATTTCTATATGGTAGGTTTATTATAATTAAAATGTTCTCCTATTGAAGAAATACTTAAATTCTACCTTTTTGTCATTTTTAATGGGAGGAGTAATGCTCACACATTTGTTTACTATTAGGGATGCTGCTGGAGAGTTGGATCCTCAAACATACACACCTACAAACTCTCACTCAAAAGCAGCAGACACACGCGCACTCCCCTCTCACACAGGCACGCACGTGCGCACACACATATAAACACGAGATCTTTGTAATTTAGGGTATGCAAATATTGTTTTTGTAATTTAGAGTACAAGTTGCTGACTGAGTAGTGTTCAGATAATGTTGCTTTTAGCTTATTTGTTACAGTAAAAATTTTAAAACCTGAAATCTTGTCTCGTGATCCTCCCAGGCACTAGAAATTAGAATCATAGAACTTCTACAGTGCAGGCGGCAGCCATTTAGCCTATCGCGTCTCTGACTGGGCATTTTCCCCATGCTCAACCCCGCCCTATCGCCATAACCCCGTGCATTTACCCCACTAATCTCCATAACCTACATATCTTGGGACACTAAGGGGTAATTTAGTATGGCCAATCCACCCAAATTCAAATATCTTTTTAAAAGTTTTGTTTCTGCGGGGATCATAATGCACATACAGTTTACACATGCACACATATCCAGACTTCATGTAAAGAGTCTATAGTCAAATGAGCTATCTGTTCATTATATTGGCCAATGATAAAAGATACTAGTGAAATTGACATGTGTTAGAAAAGGCAAGATATAAACCTTATGATTCCTCCCTCCCATCCCACTTTCTGTATATATATATGTCAGAGAAAAAACAGGTCTTTACATTGTCAGAAGTCACACAATGACAGGAAGTAGAGCTCTCAATGACGAAGTGGGCATCATTGCTAAGGTTTTGTTCATCTACAGCGGTGAGGATTCCAGGGACTCAAGAGCATAATGCGCAATAAAAATCTGAACTGATGAGAATGTATTGTCCAAAATTATTTCTGTAGCTACCGGAGATGAAGAATTTGAGCATACCTCTAATTCAGTGGAACTGACTGTGATGTTAGTATATCTTCAAGAGATGTTTTTTTTTCCACATAATGTTTTCTGCAGTTGTAAGCAGGCCTTTTTGGCTTCAGTTGTTTTTTTCATTATGGCACTGGCTTGTCTGGAGGTGAACTTTTATTGCTGCTTAAACAGGGGTGTGTTTATTTTTACTGTGGGATCTTTTATGGCTCTGCATTGTTAGGAGGAAAACTGGTTGGCAGGTCAGACGACAGGAGTCATTTCATTTTCAGTTCTGAGCTGTAGCTTTGAGTTTTAGTTTTTTTTAGAAGGGACAGCAAGCTGAAAAGAAGTGCCTCTATCTCTCTCCCTGGTTTTAGAAATTCTGCGGGTAAGCCGAAAGCCTTCCTAGAGTAAAAAATCTGCTGTTGGTGGCTTGACTAGAATCTACTCTGGGAAGCTGTTCTGACTTCAAACTGTTCTGGGTGTGTCAAGAGGACTACTAGAACTACAAGACAGTTTTCAATTCTCCAACCAAAGGACTCAATTCCAGTATCACATGAGCTTTGGTTTTTGCTGTGTTGAACCTGTTTAAAGGGTTTTGTCTATGACAAGTTTATTTGACTGGAACATTTTAGATGCATTTGTTGAGGGTTATACATTATTGTGGTTGTTGTTTTTTTATTTGTAATTGATAAAAGTTATTGCTAATTTTCTTTCCATACCTGTTAACTATATTCTTAAATGAACTTTGTTTGATAAAAGCTCCTTAGTCGGTCATTTGAATCATACCCGAGGTGAAACATATTATGCTTATCCTAGCCAAGTTCAAGGTGCGAAACTTATGATCCAGGCAGGCTCCATAAAACACTTCCGAGTTTCTGACCTGAACCATAACACTGACACAATGGAACCTACTCCGATTACATTGCCCCCAAGTGCATTCGAACATACAGCTAGTGTGCTCCCACTATCCTGGTCTGTCAAAGTAATTGCAGACTGTCCAATCAGTAACGAACCACAAAATTCTCAAACTCTTGTAGCTTCTCCTTTAATCTATTTTGCAGACAACAAATATTGTTCCCCGCTTCTCAAAGCACCACAACCGCCTCTTCTCTTAATTAGATTATGCAGTGTGGCTTTACATACCTGGAATTTTTGTACTGAACTTGTTAATCTCAACCTCAACGAGGAGGGTGTGATAAATAGCTTTAATGCTCCCAGACTAGAGATGGGGGGGGGGGGAAAACTTCATCTGAATTGCAGGCCAAACCTGTTGACTATCCCACAAAGCGATTCTGGGTATGCTTTAATCATGTTAGCATCAGTCAAAAAGCTTGCTCATGCTCACTAATCTGGCATGCACAAGATTGGCAACTTGGCCAAGGAATCAAAAGAATCTGTTACACAGAACCATAACTCAGCTTAAGTAACTGTCTCCAGTGAGCAGGTTCAAAGCAAGAAAATAATAAAATTTTCCCAAAGTTTTGTTACCATATAGCTCAAGAACATGCCCCCTTCCAAGAATACCAACACTGTCTTCCTGCATCCCCCACCCGACCATACATCCACAGCTCACCAGCACTATCTCAGTGCTGCCAAGTTCACTCACTCTCAATGCTGCCTCCAGACCTGTTGTGCTGCTCTCACACACTGGGCCCCCTCCCCCGCAAACCACAACTTTTTCCCATAACTGATATATACCTTCAACTCCTGCTAGACACTGATATCTCTTTTTCAATGGACCCAAACATCACAAACACCATGTCCTAAGCTCCCTATTCTCCTTTTCAGTTTGCTATTACCCCAAGCATCTTCCTTCATGCTCCTCAATCCTATGAATCCCCTCCAAACCCCAGGAGTACCTTCTCAACTCATACTGCCACCCTTACTCTTCAATTACTCTCCTGCAGCAGCTTCCCTACCATCTTCCTCTGGGGTAGGTGCCAGACAACAGGAGAGCAGCCAATGTGGTTCTACTATTTAAGAAATGTTTTAGAGATAAACCAGGGAACTACAGGCCAGTGAGTTTCACGTCAGTGGTAGGGAAACTATTTGAGAAACTTCTGAAGGAGAGCATCTATCACCACTTTGAGGGGCAAAATTTGATCAGGGATAGTCAGCATGGCTTCGTCAGAGGGATGTCATGCCTAACAAATTTGATTGAAATTTGAGGAGGAGACAAGTTGTGTAGATGAGGGTAATGCAGTCAATTTGATTTAATTTATTATTAATCACATGTATTAACAGTGAAAAGTATTGTTTCTTGCGCGCTATACAGACAAAACATATCGTTCATAGAGAAGGAAACGAGAGAGTGCAGAATGTAGTGAAGTTTTAGAAGCATAGAACGAGAGTAAAAGATAGAATTAGAAGGTATGCTGGGTACAGCTTTCAAGAAGTCGCCTCGCTCCGGCGCCATCTTGGATGTAGTTTATATGGATTTCAGCAAAGCCTTTGACAAGGTCCCACATGTGAGACTTGTAAAGAAGGTAAATTCACATGGGATATAGGGTAATTTGAAAAAGTGGATTCAAAAGTGGCTCAGTTGTAGGAGGCAGAAGGTGTGACAGAAGGCTGCATTAGTGACTGGAAGCCAACGTCCAGTGGTGTACCACAGGGATCAGTGTTGGGCCCCCTATGATTCATTATTTATATAAATGACATTGATGACTATGTGGGGGTAGGATTAGTAAATTTGTGGATGACACAAATATTGGACAGGTGGTTAACAGTGAGGCAGTGTGTCTTGGGCTACAAGAAGATATAGACTGAATGGTCAAATGGGCAGATAAGTGGCAGATGGAATTCAACCTTGAAAAGTGAGGGGTTTGGAAGGAGTAATTTGACAAGAAGATACTCAATGAATGGTAGGACATTAAGAAGTTCTGTGGAACAAAGGGACCTTGGCGTGTTTGTCCACAGATCTCTGAAAGTGGAAGGGCACGTTAGTAGTGTGGTGAAAAAGGCATTAGGAACACTTGCCTTTATCAATCAAGGTAGCGATGACAAAAGCAGGGAAGTCATGTTGGAGTTGTATAGAACTTTGGTGAGGCCAAAGCTAGAGCACTGTGTGCAGTTCTGATCACCACATAGGAAGGATACGATTGCACTGGAGGGGGTGCAGAGGAAATTCACCAGGATGCTGCCTGGGATGGAGCATTTAAGTTATGAAGAGAGGTTGCGTAGGTTTGGGTTGCTTTCGTTGGATCAGAAAAGACTGAGGGGTGACCTGATTGAAGTGTGTAAGATTATGAGTGACATGGACAGAGTCGATAGGGAGCAGCTGTTCCTCTTAGCTGAAGGGTCAGTCATGAGGGGACATGGGTTCAAGGTGAGGGGCAAGAGGTTTGGGGGGGGGGGGGGGGGGGATGTGAAGAAAAACTCTTTTACACAGAGGGTGGTGGTGGGCTGGAATGTGCTGCCTGGGAGGGTGGTGGAGGCAGGTTGCCCCACATCCTTAAAAAAGTATCTGGATGAGCACTTGGCACATCATAACATTCAGGGCTATGGGCCAATTGCTGGCAGATGGGATTAGGTGGGAGTTCAGGTGTTTCTAGTGTGTCGGTATGGACTCAATGGGCTGAAGGGCTTCTTTTGCGCTCTATGATTCTATGATAATCTAGGCTTTATAAAGGGTAAGCAATATAAGTAATATAATTAAAACTAATATATAATAGAAATCAAGACCATTGATTTATAGTTTCAATGTAAGCTACAGAATAATATAGAATTCAAACCCAAGGACATCATTTTTAAATAACATTTGTGCCACACAAGCTTCAGTCAATAATCATCTCTAACAAGTCCCAATAATTTCAATTACGTGCAGTTTTTCACAAAAACTGCAAATCTCCTTATCAATCAAGGCATAGATTACAAAAGCAGGGAAGTCATGTGGGAGTTGTACCACCAATGCCAAGTCCCTCACCATCAGGACCCTGGGGACCACACCATGGTATACATGCTAAAATATAGCAATCATATCAACACCGTAATGACATGAGTAAGGCAAAGGCTGAGCACTATGCAGGAGGGGCTCACCTCGTGACTCTTCAAATTCTCTCCACCATCTACAAAGCTCAAGTCAAGAGTAGCATGGAATGCTCACCAGATGCCTTGGTGAAGGCAGCTGCAATAACACTCTAGAAATTGGACACCATTCGGGACTGAGCAATCCACTTGATCAATATCCCCACCAGTGGACTCAATAGGCACCCCTCAACCACTGGTGTACTGTGAAAGCAACTTGACAAGCTTATTTCAACAGCACCTCGGAGTCCTCTGACCAATACCACCAAGAAGGCTAAGGGCAGCAGTGTCATGGGAATGGAACCTCTGCCAAGTTCCCCTCCAAGGCACATATCATCACAAATTGCTATTCTTTTGTTGTTGCCAGGTCAAAATGCTAGAATCACCATCATCATAAAGGTTCCAATGGTTCAAAGCAAAGGTCCCACTATCACCTCTCAGAGCAACTAGAGATGGAAAATAAACGTGGCCTTGCCAGAAACACCTATATCCAAGTACAATTTTTTTTTAAAAGTCTGTTTAGCAAGAAATAACTGAGCTAACTCAATTATGGTAATCATGGCAAATTCATATTACTCATTACATGAGAAAGAAAAGATATCCTACAACTCAACAAGACCATCAGGGGCTAACCACTACTATCATCTGCAATATGTTTAAAACTTCTAAACGTCTCTCAGTGCAATTCCAACTGTCTGCCAGTGGTGGTGTAGTGCTTCCTTCTTGTGTCACTTAGCTCTTCAGCCTATTTTGCAGAGAAACCGCAATGCTTCAAAAAAACTTTGATTCCCTGTTGTTTGATTTTTACATTTTGATCATCAATTGATCACAAAATAGAATCCCTACAGTGCAGGGGGAGTCCATTTGGCCCATCGAGTCTGCATCGACTCTCTGACAGCGAATCTTACCTGGGCCCACCCATAACCCCGTGCATTTACTTCGCCAATCCTCCAAGCCTACATATCCTGCGACACTAAGGGGAAATTTAGCACGTCCAATCCACTTAACTTGCACATCTTTGGAGTGTGGGAGGAAACAGGAATACCCGGAGGAAACCCACGCAGACACGAGTAGAACGTGCAAACTCCACTCAGACAGTGACCTGAAGTTGGAATTGAACCTGGGTCCCTGGCACTGAGAGACAGTAGTGTTAACCACTGTGCCACCGCGCTGCCTGTGGAGTAGTCTGTATCGAATGCCCTTAGTGCAGCTGATGGGGATACCAGGCAGGTCTTCTGCTGAGCTTTGGAAAGAAACTGATGCATAATAATTGAGGGGTGGTTACTCTTACAACCACTGGTAGGGCTGGAGAGGTAGGTGTCAATTATTGAGGATTATGAAAATGTTCTGGTTACAGAAATAATTTGGACTCAAACCTTGTTTATCAGAACAGCAAATACCACACACACACACAAAATATTGAAACCCCACTCACCAGCAAGCATTACTAATGAGCCACAACTGGTTATGATTTTAATAGTTTGCCTTAAAATTAAACAATATCTAGACTATATGCAAATCTATCTAATTTACACAGCATGGTAAAGTTAATCCCACAGTAAAACCCAGTCGTGGTGTAGTATCTGGTAGAAGAAAAGCCAATCATCATCACAATAAAAAGAATGTATAACAGAACATGGCAATGGTAGCATGATGGCATAACATACAGGGCTGCAATGAGACGAAATGCAACCTGGTGGTGCAAGCTCAGCACAGTGTAAGGATAGCATAACACCAGAGCACAATCACAGCACTCAGTAAATCCACTTCCAGTAAAATACCCAATGTACCAATTCAATCTGAGCCAAGACCTGTGCTTCAGAACTATCCATGCTTCAAGCCAGGCCATTCCAACACAACTAGAGCATTGGCATCTATGAGATAATGTGGAAAATTGCCCAGGTACTTCCAGGCCGTAGAAAGAATCATCAGCAGTGCTACCACTTGAAGTTTATTCATCCATAACCTATTCACCAGTACTCAACCTGGATCCACTTGGCTCCAGACCTCACTAAAGCTTGGGTCCAATGATGAACAAAAGAGCCAAATTTCTAAACGTGAAATAAGACTGATTGTCACTTGACAATAAGGTAGCTTTGATCAAATATGGCACTGAGGAGCCCGAGTAAAACTGAATTCAAAGGGAATCAGTGAAATACTCTCCAGTAGTTGGGAGTCTTACTTTCCTTCTCTATTAGTGGTATGCTTTGCCTGCAGAGTGCGCAAGAAACAATACTTTACACTGTATACTAATACATGTGACAATAATAAATCAAATCAGAAGATGATGATTTCTTGGAGGTCAATAATCTCTGCCCAGAATATCCTTGCACAGGTTCCTCAGAACAATGCCCTTGCGCACGGACTTTCCTCCATCATGAGGTCTGAAATGGGGATGGTCACTGATGACTGTAAACATTCAACTCCATTCACAACTTTTCAGAAATAAAGTATATCATGCCCATATGTAGCACTCAGGCTCGGCGAATAGAAGCAAATAATATTTGTGCCTGGCAATGACCATGTCTGATAAAGTCAGATGTTTAATTCATCACTTCAGTGGCATTAATATCATGGAATCCCCTGCAATAAACACCTGATGTCAACAGCTGACAGAAACCCCATCAAGTCAGTCACCCTGACTACAAAAGAAAGACAAAAGGTATTCTTCCTTGTTTGGCTTACCTCCCGATGCCTTAAAGCCAACCAGCACCACCAAGGCAAAAGTTAGGAGTGCGGCGGAATACTCTCCATTCCACTGTTCCAGTTGACTCTCCCTCCCCTGTTCAGTGACCTCCCACCTGGTCCTGTATTATAACATTCAATGGAACCATTTCCACATCCACAACAACCTAGATTCACATCATACCCCTAATGTAATAAAACATCCCAAATTGTTTTACTAAAATCACTGCAAAACAAAATATGACAGAGCCATGTTAAGGAGATATTAAGTCAGATGATTAAAAGCTTGATCAAAGTGCTCAGTTTTAAGGAATGTATTAAAGGAGGAAAAGCCAGTTGAAAGGAGGGAGGAAATTGTAGAGTTTTGGGCTAGGATGGGGAACCAGATATCAGAGCGCACAGAAAAAGAAACAGACACAAATCAGGAGATTTTTCTGTGAGCAATTACATAGGAGATTCGCAAGCAGCTAATTAAAAAACACATCAGGTCTATTAGCAAATAGCCAATGTATCACATCAATCAGACAGAGACGCTTTGAATGGAAATTAAACAAGGAAAATCTGAAGGAAACTGGTCAGTAATATCCCTGAACCGACAATGTGTGGAATTCACTACCACAGAATGTAGTCGAGGCCAAAACGTTGTCCGATTTCAAGAAGAAATTAGATATGGCTCTCGGGGCTAAAGGGATATGGGAGGAAGGGGGGGAATCTCGATATTGAATTTGATGATCAGCCATGATCAAAATGAATGGCAGAGCAGGCTCAAAGGGCTGAATGGCCTACTTCTGCTTCTAGTTCCTATTTTTCTATCTCCAAAAACAGATCAGGTCATGTATTTTACTATCATTTGTGGGACTTTACTGCAAGCAAATTGGGTGGCATGCTTCCCTACATTACAATAATGCTCAATTGGCTGTAAATGTGCTTGGACATCCCGAGGTGATGAAATGCATGGCATGAATGCGAGTCCTTTCCTTTCAATCACTTAGGAATCACGAAGGTACATAATCAGGTACATGAAAAGTACTGAGCTAAGTCAGTGACAACCACATCCTGGGGAAGAATATTAAAAAATCAACTTATTTGGCACCAATGTAAACAGATAACAGTCAGGTGGTAAATGAAGCAGATGCAAATCATAACTTTTGCTCAATTTTTCCAGCTTAAACATAAATCAAGTCACGTAGAAAATTGAACAGTCGTATAAATGCAGAGTCTGTCCTGTTGACACAACTACTTGTGCCATGTGGGTTCTGATATGATCTTCTTATTCAAGCCGTTCTACTTTAACAATCAAGTAAATGGGGCAACCCAGATTCCAATCTCAACAGCAGCAGTAAAATAACAATAATCTTGAAATGTATTTTATGTTCAACAGCCTCAAAGGGAACAGATTTAGAATGGCTGGATAGAAAGAATTTTACAACAAGATTTTTATTTGATTTTAACATTACCGAATGATAGAAATGGGGCGAGTTGGCTGTTGAAAATGAGAAGGCTGCTTACTTACTCAAATCCCATTTTAACCAGCAGGAATTTGCTGGCGGAAGAGTGGGGAGGGGGAATGGGGTGGTGAGTCACTCCTGTATCTTACTGAAACTCAGGATCCTGTCATGTCAAGAGGGTCCCAATGCAATGACCCCAATGCAATTATTAACAAGGCCTGAGTGGGGAAGTGACAGAAGCAGGCTTGAAGACAGAACAAGCTCCAGCAGGCAAGTCCAAACTTTGCTATTGTGGGCCAGGGTATTTATGGTCTCCCTTTTCCTAATTGCATGACCCACTCATTAACCCACTCCCTGCCACTTATTCAGGTTAAAATCAGCCCCGGAGATTAATTCTAATGCAGTTGCATTCTCGGCTATTGTCATGGGCTTAGGAATTTCCTAGAGCGAATGCAAGTAGAGAATTAATAATTTAATGCGCCCAGCAATTTCTTGCTTTCCTAAAAAAAAATACTTTCAATTTTGCTCCCCAAGCTCACAGTCAGAAAATGTGTTTTGTGGCCAAGTGCACATTGCGTATGTTAAATGGTAGAATCTCAATTTCTAAAGTATGCCACTGGCTCTGCTACACAAAAATGATAATGTTGCTTACCCCAGCACCCTCCATTATCTGCAAGATAAATAGGAGCTGGGGATGGAAACAAAATCCAATTTCTCTTATTCTATCTTAATATTGTACCATGGTAAAAATCTGTAAACCCCAAGCTGTGCTTTATACTCACTGAACAGGAAGATGTAGAATAAAATATTTTGCATAAATTACCTTATGCCAGTAATACTATTGAATTTTAAGAAGCAGTTTTTGAGCAGTGCCTGGGTATTTGAATTTATATAAAACAATTTTCTTTTAAGACTCATAATAAGAAACTCAAGCACCACCATGTGTATGCTCCAACTTCAGAATTTTGCTTCCAGATATTTAGTGCAGTCCACTGTACCCTTCTGACATCTAAAACACAGTTCATGAGAGCTATCGCCCATCATGCCAAGGAGATGGGTTAAGCATAGGAGAACAGAGTTGTCAACAGTGGGAAGAGAAGTGAATTGTGAATTATATAACTGAGGCAATGACCTGGATTTTCACTGAGTTGTGGAGACTCCGGGAGATGCCCAAAATGCTAAACGGATCACGGATCCATGGCATTTTCCCCCCGATGCGGACATGGTGAGCCAGAGCATTTCCCAGCTCTACACATCCACCTGGGAAGCGAAGATCCAGACTATCATCCTACGCCAACCATGAGCAGGGTTAAAAATACATTCAAACAGACATCAGAAATAATACCGCACTCTGCACTTCATGGTGCCTTGTCAGCTGAAATATGTATTTGCCAGTTAATAGAGTATTAATAAAAGTCAGAAAAATAATGTTGCTAAGTGCTGACTATAACCACAGTTACAGTTAAAGCACTGTGTCATCACTGCATCTCATTAGAAATTAGGCAAATAAAAATATTGTTTTTGAGGAAGTTGCAAATAAATCAGTCCTCCTGCACAACGTTTGTACATGTGGCATGATTAACTATTTTGTTTTAATGCAGTACAGGATAACTAACTTCTTTTCCAAACATCAATTGCTCCCAAGTCTCTCCAGTCTCTAATAGTGAACAGCAGTCTCTTTTCTCACTTTCCTGGCTGCAGAAGTGAGTGCTATCCCTGCGATTCTTTTAACAAGTGTTCCCCGACAGCTTTCAGGCAGTGACAAGTAATATATATTACAACAAGGATGCTTTCTGTGTCAGTCAAAACTGTGGGAAATGGAGCCCTCCATACTTGCAATGGTGGTTGGGGGAAGAAGATGGGGAGTAGGAGATAAGATGGCAATCACATACTGAAGTTTCACCAAGTGCACGAGACTTGGGAGACCCGATGAGGTCCCACAACTCCATGGTTCACTGTTGACACCTTTTCCCCTGGTGCACACACAAGTGAGAGATACAACAACAAATTTAATTTTTTTTAACCTTCTGTAAATGTTACACCTTTGGGAATGTTGGATTTTGAATTCAGGTATCAGTTTTAAAAAAGATTTTTTTGGTTATTTGCTGATCAAGAAGGGATAGAACTGTAAATATTGAAAGATACTACAGTCTGGTGCAACTTACACCAGTTCTTTATTCCAGAATCTTTAAGGCTTCTAAGTCAGGTAGCATGGGTGCAGTACCAGATGTCCTTGGCAAAGTTAAGGTGATGCGGATACAAACATTTTCCAAGTTGGGCTGCAGGTTCATGCCTGCAATTTCACATGGAGCGAATGTACTGCGTTGAAGTGTGAGCATATCCCTGATGACAGCTGCACAGATTTAACTGGCTGAATATCACCTCAACACTACTGCATTGGGACCAAACAATTCACATGACTGGTTTGTGACAACCTAATTATGCCAGTATTTGGACTTTGAGAGATCTTCAATTTCATCAAAATCATGGTTTGTGATGATAAAAAATAAACCGCCTCTAACAATCCTGTTTATTAGTATAAGGACCATATAATGTAGGATGATAGGGCAGTGAGGAAGAGCAGGCAGTAAAGGGTAAGAGAGATTTGGCCATAATAAGTATCACTGAATGGTTAGAATAATGCAAACCAGGTTAGGTGGATTGGCCGTGCTAAATTGCCCCATAGTGTCCAAAGATGTGTAGATGAGGGGGATTAGTTGGGGGTCGATGTGTGGGATAAAGGGGATAGAACGAAGGTGGGGGAGGGGGAATGCTCTGTTGAACAGTAGAGACGCAAAGGGATGAATGGCCTACTTCTGCACTTTAGGGATTCTATGATTTTATGATCAGAGTTTAAGACACCACATTATTCATGGTGATAGTGGTGATATCATTAAATGAGAGTGAGAATCAGCGTCAGCAAAATAATTCACAAGGAATGTGAAAGAGACTGCATAAATTAGGGATAACAGATGACCAGATGGTAAGGTTGCAAGAAAGACAATACAGTGTACTTGATGTGATAGTGAGGACCATTGTATTGTGATATCGATCAGATTGCAATAAAAACTATTCAATGGCATCCATTTCTGACAATTAGAAAGTCAGTAAATTAATTGCAACAATGAGCCTCACTGGACCTGGGCTCAACAACAACTTGTATTTATGAAACACCATTAACATAAGACATCCCACTGTACTTCACAAGAGTATTACAGAACAAAATATGATACTTAGCCACATAGGGAGATATGTGGTCAGATGGCCAAAAGTTTGATTAAAGAGGTCAATTTTAAGGTGCGTCTTAAAGGAAGAAAGCAAGATAGAGAGATATAGGGACAGTATTCCAGAACCTGGGGCCAAGGCAACTGAGGTTTTGGCCAACAATGTTGTAGTGATTAAAATTGAGATTGCTCAAGAGGCCAGAATTAGAGAAGTGTAGATAACATAGGGTTGTTGGCTTGGAGGAGAGCACAGAGATAGGGAGGAACAAGGCCATGGAGACTTTTGCAAACAAGGATGAGAATTTTAAAATCAAGTGTTGCTTGACCAGGAGTCAATGCAAGTCAGCAAGTACAGGAGTGATTGATGAATGGCACTCAGCGCGAGTTATGACAAGGACAGCAGAGTTTTGGATGATCAAAATTACAGAGGGTAGCATTTGGGAGATCAGCCAGAAATGCATTGGAATCGGCAAGTCTGGAGATAATGAAGGCACGAATGAGGATTTTAGCAGATGAGCCAAGGCAGGAGCGAAGACAGGCAATGTTAATTAACTTGGGATTATAGTTTCCCCCATCTGCTGCAAAAAAGGAGTTTCAGCAGTTTTAATGTAGTTTCCTTGTGGAATTAGGTCGATTGCAGTTTTTCCACATTAAATGGTCAACATCCAAAAAGACTAAGGGAGGCTATAAATTAGGGAGGAAAATGTCACCTGATGCAGAAAAGGTGAATCTATGAGGTCAAGTATACAGGCATATTTGGCAGGATAATGGAAAAAGCTACACTCTTATCTCAGTTGCATTCAATCCCAACATTAGGTGCCACATTTCACTTTCCGACTTTAATGTCCTCACCTTCACAAATACAAAATCATGCAGCAAAAATAAAGCACTTATTAGACAGCCGATTTTCATCATAACAGACTTTAGCACCTTTCTCTGGTTCCCCTCGCCTACACAATATCCGGGACTGGTATGCAAGATGTCAAAAATCATCAGCAACTCCTACGGATATGCTAATAATTTTTGACACCTATAATGACAAATATATTAACCTACACAGCACAATCTAACATGATCACCTCTTTATTTGCAACACAGTGTCAATCCCCTATTCTTCTGAATTCCATTCAATCTCAGTACATTTGCATCAAGAACATTAAAAGGAACAGAAGCAGATACTTGTGCTACAGAAATCAGCTTCACTGAACAGAAGCTCTCTACACTGGAGTATCAGTACAAAAGCTGTTTAAATCAGTTAAGCAATGAACCTAAAAGAAGTGTGCAGAGCTTATGAAACCTTGCAGGAACAAGGCAGAAATTTAAAGGTACTGTAGGCAAAATTAAAGTAATGCAACTCGCAATGCCATTGCACTGAACCAAGCAAACAAGCCACTTACTTAATATCAGTTCGGCTGCCCAATTAGTTTATTTTGCAAAGCAGAATTTGAGAGCTTTTTCCTTGCAAGTCAAAAAGCTGCTGCCACCAAATCAAAAGCTTAATTATTGGGAGATGAAGTGAGCATTATTTTGAATAAGGCCACAACCTAATCAACAAGTTCAGACAGTGCAGGAATCCCCAGTCAACTTATACTTGTATGGAATAACTTGCCCAGTGGGTTACATTTAACCCCACTTTCATTTTTCTATGTTTCACCTCCCGAAAACTGGCTTGCCCTTCCACAGTGCCAACCTTGAGTGCATGTGATTTGTTTAAGTGTTCAAAAAGCTTCAACATCTGTCTAACCTTCCATGTTAAATCTGCAGACAGGAGGGATGTACATGGCCATCAGTTAGCAGACTGCCCTTTTAGAAGTCTCCAATAAGTATACAAGACTGGTCAAATTAACTCCTTCATACTTTGATTCCTTCTGAAGCAGTATTTTTCCTCAGACCTGCACCGCCCTGACAATCCAAGTGCAAGAATACAAGGATCATTGTTGCCTCGACATTATCCTTTTCCCATATTTAATGAGGCTGTAAACACCAGACGCACAAAGTAATTTCTTAACACATTGCCATATGAATACAGGGAAATTTCCATTTAAACTTTAAACATAACATTGGAGCATTAATTAGAGCCCAAGCTTTGATTTTTAAATTGAACCTTTGTACCGATCACAGAAGAATTTGAATGAAGATGATTATAATGGACTCCTATCTCAGAATGCAATTAGGCTGCCACTTTCTTGCCTGTTTAAAACTGTTCTTGTTAAACACCCAAGTATTGCAACCTTCTTGCAGTCCGTGTCAGAGTTGCAGCCAGACATTGTCACAGTAGAACTTTTCCTGCTGGTCACTCTTTGCTATTTACGGTCTTAGTATAAATATCGACTAAGGTCCATATTGGTCTGTCCAGTCCGAAAGATGTGGTTAGGTGGATGGGCCACTCTAAATTCTCCCTTAGTGTACCCAAACAGGCACCGGTGTGGCGCAACTGGGGGATTTAATGTAAGCCTACTTGTGACACTAATAAATAAACTTTACTTTTACTTTACAGTCAAATATCAAGCGGCACAAGTGCCATTGATCCCACATAAACGGAAGAACTCGGCCTTAGGCAGCAGAAGGTGATAAGTGTTCAAGAAACAGCACCTCAGCAAGGAATCAATATCTTGAGAAGGGGCGAAAATTGACAAAAAGCAATAAGGTATCATAGGATTGTTTCTTCCATTCACTGGTCACAAGAGTCAAATAGATCTTAACAATTCAAAGCATTTTCAAAGATTATAGATGGAAGCAATGAAATAATAAAATTTGTAAGATTGCTGTACTTTCCAAAATGGATTGGCTTGTACAACTAAATATGAATTTAATGGAAATGTGCTTCCATCAAAAACACTTTCTCTTTTATTAGTCTTTTGATATTTTATTATACTTCACACATATTTTGTTTGCATCAATAAATTGTACTTACAAGAATCATATGAAGTTTCCAGAATAGTGTTCTGGTCCAGGATTATGCCCTGCCCATGGTACTAACTGGACACACACATCACAATACAATGACATCCATAAATGGGGGAGGGGAAGGGACCCTTACAATAGTTACCATGTACTTGGTTGATCTCCGAATTGGACGATAGGATTTCATCAGCCAATTTCTGTGCTGTGGGAAGTACTTCTGTGTGATGGGCTGTGATTAAATACTGAATAAATTTCTGAAGCTGGTCTCTGTTCATTTGGAAAAGTGTCTCAGAGATGGGAAGGCGCAGTTTGACTTGGTCAGCCTTTCTTATTCTGTACAGGGAAAGTGCCACTACATGGGCGCAGTAAAAAATGTCCTTGTTGCCACAGCCACATGTTACAGAAGTGATCTTGCAGCGGTCAAAACTGATGGCGACTCTGTAGATCATTTCAGGTTCCGACTGGGTGCCTGGTTCGGTCACAGTTCCACTCAGATGAAACCCTGCCAGGGAAGGGGGAAAAAAAAACAAGATATTGATTAAAACCAGGGGTAATATTCAAATGAATCTCTCTTCAACTAATCTACCAATTCTGTGCAATGCCTTGGCTTATCCACCATCATTCAACTTTCTGCCTAAGGAGTTAGTCCTCATTTTGTTTTATTATTCACTCGGGAATCGTCTTCTACAAAATTAGTTTTAGTAAACATGTTGGAAGACATTATCGGGTCTCTATTTAGTTTAACATCCAGCTCTTTACTTTAGCTGTCCTAACTGAAGAGCTGAAAACCATTCCCTAGGGTTTAATTACGTTGTCTTTGAGGGATCAACCGACAACAGTCTCGCTCCCAGTCCCTATCTTCTGGTATCTGCTGGGCTCTGCAAGAGAAGCACTGCTGTTCAAGAGGTTTAATTTGCAATCACCATCTCCCTTTACCATGCCATTGAAATAAGTTGCTGTTTCATCATTATGGTGTCCCTATAAGCTATTCTGCAGAGGATTCCAAATGATCATTCTTCATTTGTTCTCTGCCTCACATCCTTTAAAAGGTATCTGGATGAGCACTTAGCACATCATAACATTCAGGGCTATGGGCCAAGTGCTGGCCAATGGGATTAGGTGGGAGTTCAGGTGTTTCTAATCTGTCGGTGCAGACTCGATGGGCTGAAGGGCCTCTTTTGCACTGATTCATGATTCTATGATTCTAATTGGAATACAATAGCATTTTCAGGTAAACTGCACCTAGGACTCTTCTCTCCACTTTTCAAATGTCAACGGTCATAGTTATCCCCCCCTTGTAACCTGCAAACCAAATTAGCCCCTCTGGAAACATAAATACAGAGGACAAACATCAAATGCCCCGAGGCACCTCAGGATGATCAAATTTCTTACTCCCCCCTCAGTGTGTTTCGGGATGCCGATGATATTCCACACCGAGAGGGGTGTGAAATCCCACTTGAAGCAAGAGTATAAGGCATTGCTCAAATTGGGCTTAAGGTCTCATTTCAGTAATACAAACAGAAAATGCTGTAAATACTCGGTGCGGGGAAACAGTTATGAATTTAGGCCTGTGACCTTTCTTCAGGTTGAAAGGTCACACAGCTGAAACATTGGCTCAAATCTTCTGAGCGGCGGTGCTGCATGCAATCCTGACCCAACAATCCTGTGCATTTCTTCCAGGATCTTCTGATCCCGGCTGTCACAGAACGTACCATGCAGCGTACCCCAGGAAACACTTGCGGGGGGGATGGAGCAGTGCCTGAGGCGGTCAGTTGCAGAGTTACCCTGACTGGGTTTTAATCTAACCTTTCCTGGATAACTATCCAGGTAATTGGCACAGAACTGTCCCAACTCTCCGATTCTAACTCAAGAAGAGGCTTCTGGGGAATTTTCCATTGGAAGTTTAAACTTCCCAGGTAACTCCCATGTCGGTCACATCACAATTTCCGCAGGGTCTTAATCCGTATCTTCGGTCAAAGGTCCGCTGCTGATCCAAAGACTGGGAGACTTTGGCCATTAACGTAGAAATATTGAAAATAGAAGCAAAAGAACATCATTGAACCCCTCCAGCCTGTTCCACCATTCAATATGATCTTGGCTGATCCTCTATCTTGACGCCATACTCCCATGCTCCCCCCCCATACCCCTTGACACCTTTAGAGTTAAGAAATCTATTCTTCCTTCTTAAATATATTCAGTGACTTGGCCTCCACAACCTTCTGTGGCACAGAGTTCCTCAAGTTCACCCGAGTGACAAAGTTTCTTGTCATCAGTCCTAACTAGCCTACCCAGTGTCCTGATACCACAACCTCTTGCTCTAGAATCCCAACTAGGGGAAACATCATCCTTGCATCCAATCTGTTAAGTCTTGTCGGAATTTTATACGTTTCAATAAGATCTTTTCTCATTCTTCTAAACTCGAGTGAATACAGGCCCAGCTGACCCAATCTCTCCTCAAATAACAATCCTGCCATCCCAGGAATCAGTCTGGTGAACCTTCACTGCACTCCCTCCATGGCAAGTATATCCTTTAACTTTGCTTCTCACCCTACAGATGCTGCCAGACCCACTGAGCATTTCCAGCATTGTCTGTTTTTACTTCAAATTTCCAGCATTCACAGTATTTTGCTTCTGTGAATCACCAAATTAACATTGGCAAGCAGCTCGTACCTAGCACAGGCAGCTTGGCCTTCTGTCACTTTGAATTTTGGGCTTCCTGTCTTGTCAAAAGTATTTCTCAGGTGAGTATCCAGTGGGCTGGGAATGCAATGGCATAGAGAAGGGGGACAAAAGAACAGAAGGACAATATGGGGTGAAAATGGCACTCAGGGGAGCTGTGCAGCTAGATGAAGCACTTGGGTTTCTTCCGGGTTCACAAGAGCAGTTTTGTAAATGTGTTTAATGAAGACCAATTTCAGCAATAGAGCCTGAAACAGTCTTTACACCTATAATTTATATTTATAAAACACATTTAAATGCAAGGTTCAAATAGATTAATTGGTTGCCACATAAGCTTGAAAACACCCTTTTGATATCCTTGGGTTGCAAGATGTGGGTCCCCAAAATTGGGCCCTGTCATGCATGTTTAACAACTAGTGCAACAAGGTTGAATTTCTACCCTGTTCTCTTGCCGTTCTCCCATCTTGTTAGCCTGGAGCAAACTTTCTCATCATAGTTGATAAAGTGACCCTTTTGTGATTTAAGCACCGTGCAAATGGATTCTGGAGTGGTACAAAACTGTGCTACATGGTTCTATAACTGACAAGATTAGATGCTACTGAAGGAATACAAGCAGGTTATTACAAGAACTGTAAATCATCACACTTTTGAAGGCTTTAGAAAGATTTAAGAAAAGGTTTAACCACATGAGTAACCTTAGCAACAAGTGCTACTTCAGAAACTGTATCACTGTGACTTGGGTAAATAACAAGAAAAATAAATTTCAACTTCACACCCAGATTTCTTTAAGTCTTAAGCTAATATTGTAAATCATGCCCTTGGGTCAAGCAGCATGTTGTGCCAGCAAGCTCCTGATTTGAAAGTGGAAGTTTCTAAATATTTTGTTCATGGGATGACTTCTTATCCACTCTTTACACCTGAGAAAGTGGGAGGGTTTCAAACAATTGAGTGTCTTTGTAGGCCTCCTCAATGGTAGGGGTAAGCGTCAGACACACTGGTGGTGAGATATTAAACTCATACAATGGTCAGAATAGGTAAAGAAAGTCGGTTTTCTTCCATAAGGGTGTTTGATTTTGTACAACAGTCAACAATTTCACACAAGTTTGATTGATTCCTATGATCAATGAATGCAGGTGGTAGAAAAAAAAATGCATGTTTCTTGGCCATGCTTTTACATAGAAACATAGAAGATAGGAGCAGGAGGCGGCCATTTGACCCTTCGAGCCTGCTCCGCCATTCATTACAATCATGGCTGATCGTCCAACTCAATAGCCTAATCCTGCTTTCTCCCCATAATCTTTGATCCCATTCGCCCCATTTTACATCATTTTATTTTATGCAGCTGCCAGAAAAATATTGCTGGCCTCGTAATTTTAAGACTCAATAGCAGTTGGGCTTGTCTTGGTAAAAAATGAGCAGGCAGTCTGACTCTCACTAACAATAAGATGATGCATTCCTCCCCCACTCCTCATGACAAGCAGATGAGGAAAGCATAAACGGGATACACCCAGTGGAACAAATAATCCACAGTTCAATCCAAGGTCTAGGAAATACCAGGCATTGTGATTATCAGGGGCAAGAGGATCAATACCACCACACAATGCATCTACAGCAAGAACACCCAAACACACAACACCCTATGAAGAGTTGACATGGAATAATCTCCCCAACTCAACCCAAACATGATGGGAAAACTCGCAGCACAACTCCCTTTTTGAAGCAAATAATTTGTATGAATATCCATGCCAACTAACATTGACAAGGCTGCATATTGAGACACTGGAGGAGAACATGTACAATTTGGCTCAGAGCAAACTCAAAACAATACATTTTTAAAAACTGAAATATGGGACTGCCTCATGCCTTGTTCCAGTAATTGCTCAAAAACTGGAACTCCAAGAACTACTACAATTGTTTAATCATTCAAGGGTTTAAACAAATGCAACTATGTTTCATTTCTTCCAACTGAAAATTTCCATCGTTAGCCTTTTAGGAGAGTGGAAAGATCCAAACGTCTCTCACCATTCTCCCTGCAAATTAACAGTACAGCAATACATACCATTCATTTGCCTGTTAGCAGCCTGCTTAGATCATTAGTTGAGCTTTACAAGCAAAGTATTTGCCTGTTAAAGTAAATGGTATTTGGGAGTTTGTTGGTGCTCAAAAGATATGCGGATACAGCGTTCACGAGTGATGGATCCTTTATTGTTAGGAGATGAGAACTGGAGAATCCCTAAGGCTTCTTCAGTCTACTCTGCCCAATTGTGTACAGTTAGCCTTTTTTATAGGGCATTTCTTGCAATTTCTAGTAAAGATAATTGTTTCTAATCACGCACTCCGGTAAATTATTTATATACGATACAAAGAGGTAGGCCCGAGACAATGGCTGTTTAATCGCTTCCCATTGGTAATATCATAATCTTTAGTGGTGGATGGATGGAATATCCATTCAGACAACGGTTACTTAACCATGTCTTCACTATAGTTTTGGTGTTGTTGGCAAGGACGTTCAGCTGTGTCCTGTTGATTGATATAGTGAAGCATCCACCTTTGGCTGTGCTGTCTATTTCATGTATATGCAGAGACAGCCAGTCTATAGTGAGGGTGTGGCTGCTGATGTGCTAATTTTCCTGGTCCCCTGGCCGACCCCCTGCTGAGCTCAGTCTCCTCTCCCACAGGTTGAAGTCGGCAGTTAGGTAACACAATACAGACTTTAAAACAACACCACAATGGAATTTTCCAGCCCTTTCTGCCGGCAGAATCTTCCAGTCCTGCCAAAGGTGATCCCCTATGGTGGATTCCCTGGCGGCGCAGCTGGCGAGGAACACAAATGGCCATTGACATCGATGGGACCACATGATCCTGCAGTGCCAGCTGACTCCGCTGCCAATAAAAGTACACGTTACTTTATAATTCCCTTCTTTAATACTCTTACATCTCACTGTCATAACAGTAAATTCCAATGTTATGAACAATTTCCCCAAAAATGAATGTAATTTTCTCGTTCGAAGCATCTAGCAGTAGATGTTTATTTTTCTGTTCGTGACCCCATAGTTTGATCCTTTGCCTATTTACCCACTTATTTTATGTCTTATGTACACAAATTTAAGTGGGGTATCTGGTAGTGATAATAATGGAAAACACTCACCTTGTCATTAGTTATACTTTTCCCGTGGTGTTTAACTTCAATATATTTTACATCCACAACATATATGAATCTGCAGGCAATTAGCTGCTGCACTACGTTTTGTATCGAAAATTACCTGCACAACCTGTCTCCAATTGCGGCACTGTGTACTTACAATTCGTGTTGTACATAAACAATGTTGTCTTACTTTCCAAAGACAGCAGCGACTGTAAACCCAGATTCCATAAAATCATGTTGAAAAGCTAAGACGTATAAATCCAGTATATTAAACAACGCTGAGATGGTAAGAAATATAGGCCACAATCTTTTTGTTTATTCATCTGTGGTTAACGTTTATTGCACACCCCAAATTGCTGGAGAGGTGGTGGTAAGCCACCCTCTTGAAGTGGGACTGTCTGTGTGGTGAAGTTACCTGACATGGTGTAGTGATTTCATGTGCCTGTTGGTAGAGGTTAGGATTTTGGAAAGCGCCGTCGAAGCAGCCTTGGCAACATGATGCAGTACATCTTGAAGATGGTATATACTTGATAGGTATTGTGTGCTGGCGCTGGAGAGGCTGAATGTTTAAGAAAAGAAAAAACTTGCACACGTATTACGTACATTTCTTTTGAAGAGCAGTCTCTATTGTAA
The DNA here is from genome assembly GCF_964213995.1 of Mustelus asterias. Taxonomy (NCBI): domain Eukaryota; kingdom Metazoa; phylum Chordata; class Chondrichthyes; order Carcharhiniformes; family Triakidae; genus Mustelus; species Mustelus asterias. The sequence goes on along the minus strand of NC_135808.1, from coordinate 107,600,923 downwards.
TGTGTTATGACCAGGATGGGAAGAATGCACAGTTTATCTAGGCCCACTTCTCTGCAGGTCACACCAAAAATGTATTTCACTCACCAAAAAGGCCAATTATTTATCTTTGCTACCGTCAGACCCCAAATACAAGATACTTCAACCAGGCTTCTTTTAATAAACTCAGAATGATTGTTTCATTATAAAACAAAGCTTTTAAAAAAAAACAAGTTGCAAGAACTGGTTAACACACCATTGCAATCTGGAAGTATAACTATCTCTCTCAAAATTCCCAACACACCCAGAGAAACAGATAGGGGTATCTGCAGAGAGGAGTAGTTTAAGCTTATTTATTAGTGTCACAAGTAGGCTGACATTAACACTGCAATGAAGTTACTGTGAAAATCCCCTAAAGAGCAGACTATAAACACAAGGATAAAGTTTGCAGGGTTTCAACGCTTTTGATTTGGAGCTAGTCCCAGTAGAGGCCTGGAGGTTCTCACCAACATGGAGTAAAATAGAGCTGCATCAATCCTTCTCATCTCAGCCTTTCAGGTTTCCAAAAACAGACACATTCCACTAAGGGGCTGGATTCTCTAGCTGGGATTCTCCTGACCTGCTGCAGCGAACAGCGGTTTGGCCGAGCACCAAATTCTCCTTTCTAACTGGCATGAATGGCCGGAGAATTCCTAGCTGGACACTGAATCGCATGGTTTCAGGCAAGGCAAGGTGTGCACGAGCTGGGCAGCTTTTCATATGCATGGTTCAGTTCCAACTGAATTTTATACAAAGTTCAAAAGTTAAAGCTCATCTGGCAGGTGATTTGCAGCAAATCACTACCCTTTGCCTTGAAGCCAGTTGTTTCCCGCCATCAATTAAAATAATGGCAGTTCAAACCGCTCTCCCCCATCAAGTGCCATATTGGTCAGGTGATTTCTTTGAAAAGACATGGTTGCTCCTAGTCCAAAGGTAAACTTATGACATTTTTTAATTTAAAAAGTGTCCAAATAATACAATGTTCTTTCAAATTTGAAAAAATATATAGTTCTTGAAGACATGGTTTTTCCAACAAATGTAAAAACTGCAGCTGCCAATTTCATCTCAACGACGGAACCTCTGACCCTCAGTACTTACTGCACTGGAGCGTTGGCCTCCTTTTCTGTGCTTAAACCTGAAGTGGCACTTGAACTCCCAATCTTCTGAGCTTGGTATCCAAGGTGATGAATGGTTTTCCCATCGAATCCTGTGGAAGCTGCACTCATCCAGGCAAGCTTTCCTGTGGATTGGGAAAAGGCTTTGAGGTGCCTGGAGTTCAGTTACTTGCTCTAGGAAACCCAGCATCTGGCCCTGCTCTTGTAGTCACTTTTTCTTTTCATGAAACTGATAGTTAAGTTTCTGGTCAATGGTGACCATCAGGATGTTGATGGGAAATTTGACAATGGTAATGATGCAAAATGCCAAGGGGAAGTAGCTAAATTCTCTCGTTAGAGATGGTCATTACCTGGTAGTTGTATGGCATGGTTATTTACAAGCACAAGTCCGAATGTCATCTAGGACTTGCTACAATGGACATAGATTCATAAAGGTGTACAGCATGGAAACAGGCCCTTTGGCCCAACTTGTCCATGCCGCCCTTTTTTTAAACCCCTGGGCTAATCCCAATTGCCCACATTTGGCCCATATCCCTCGATATCCATTTTACCCATGTAACTGTCTAAACGCTTTTTAAAAGATAGAATTGTATCCGCTTCTACTATTACCTCTGGCAGCTTGTTCCGGACTCTCACCACCCTATGTGAGAAAAAATTGCCCCTCTGGACATTTTTGCATCTTTCCCTTCTCACCTTAAACCTATGCCCTCTAGTTTTAGACTCCCCTACCTTTGGGAAAAGATATTGACTATCTAGCTGATCTGTGCCCCTCATTCTTTTATAGGCCTCTATAAGATCATCCCTCAGCCTCCTATACTCCAGAGAAAAAAGTCCCAGTCTATCCAGCCTCTCCCTATAACTCAAACCATCAAGTCCCAGTAGCATCCTAGTAAATCTCTTCTGCACTCTTTCTAGTTCAATAATATTCTTTCTATAATAGGGTGACCAGAACTGTACACAGTATTCCAAGTGTGGCCTTACCAATGGACATGGAATGCTTCAGTTTCTGAGAAGTCGCAAATAGGACTGAACAGTGTGTAATCATCAGTGAACATCCTCACTGCTGACCTTATGTTGGAGAGAAGGTCATTGATGACGGAGGTGAAGCTCATCAGGCCAAAGATCTTGAGAAACTTCTGCAGTGATGTCCTGGGGCTGAGGTGATTGACTTCCAACATCGACACCATTTTCCTTTGTGCTAGGTATGACTTCAGCCAGTACAAAAGATTCCCAACTGACTTCAATTTTACTGGGGCCCCTTGATGCGGCACTTTGGTCAAATGCTGCCTTGATGTCAGTCACTCTCATCTCACCTTTGGAATTCAATTCTTTTGATATGTTTGGACAAAGGCAGTAATGAGGTCTGGAGTCAAGTGGTTCAAGCAGAATCCAAACTGAGCACCAGTGAGCACTTTATTGTTGAGTAAGTGCTGCTTGATAGGACTGTCAATGATTCCTTCAATCACTTTGCTGAAGATTGAGTGAGAATAGGCTGATGGGGCAGTAATTGGCCAGGTTGGATTTCTCTTGCTTTTTGTGGACGGGATAGACCTGAGCACTGAAAATTCATATTTAAAAAACTTTCAAACATTTACATATTTTCTTCATTTATGCAGACTTGAAACCAACTGGTTTGCCTATTCATCACCGGATCTGGCTAGACCACTATCTGGTCCTGCTCTCCCCTGCTAAACTGCAATTATGTTGGGATCAGAAGTGTTTCACATGGGGACAACAAACTTGAGGGACAATTACTGAAAAGAAAATAATGTGTATGGAAAATTTTAAGAAATTTGAATGTCCTGATTGACATTAGCTCGAGTCTATTGAAGCAACACTGAGTGGCAGTGAGTAAAGCAAATCAGTTGTTGAGATGAATTAAGAGGCCAATATTTAGCCAAAATAGTGAGGTAATCCTGTCACTGGTGCAGCCACGGTATAGAAACATTACAGCTATTGAAAGAATACAGGAAAGAGCAACTTAAAACTGAGGGATGAATGGATTGTATTTTGAGGGGCGATATGGAAACTGGACATGTTTTCATTGGAAAAGAGGTGAAGATATGCTTGCTTTTTAGGATACTCAAAGCACTATATAATTTCCATCGACTATTTCACCTTGCCCAGAATAGTGGAACAAGAGGAGGAGCAAATTCAAAACATTATAACCCATGGACATAAACTTTCAGTGAGTGGTTAATTAATGGAACAGGCTTCCTCAGGAGATGATGGGAGCAGTTTGTGTTGATTTACTTAAATACAGGAAGATTTTAAAAACACTGAAAACAACGTTTTTGGATATAGCACACACAAAATTTGAGACATGACATGTAGTAAGTGGGGCTTGCTTGGGAGGATCTCTGGTTCCCAAAGTTCTCCAATCAGACTTTCCATGCGTCATGTCAGAGTCCATTTGACTAACTGAAAGAGACTGAGTGCTATGATTAGGCAGTAACTCCATCAGCAATATATCGTTCACCTTTCAAAATGGTAGTTGAAAAGCTAGATGGAGTGAGGAAGTATCAGCCTTAAATAGTCCTATGTTCCTATCATTCTAAAATAGAAAGAAAACTCCAGACTTTTCTGCATTACCAAATTGCTCCTTAAACCCAGTATCCGCAACATTTTTAAAAATTATCCTTTCACAGGACATGGGCGTCGCCAGCTATGTCAGCATTTATTGCCCATCCTTAATTGCCCTCAACGTAGAGACATAGAAACTAGAAACAGGAGGCGGCTATTGAGCCCTCGAGCCTGCTCTGCAATTTATTACGTTCATGGCTGATCATGAAATTCAATATTCTGATCCCGCCTTCTCCCCATATCCCTTGATCCCTTTAGCCCCAAGAGCTATATCTAATTTCTTCTTGAAATCTCAATGTTTTGGCTTCAACTACTTTGTGGTGGTGAATTGCACAGATTCACCACTCTCTGGGTGAAAAAAACTTATCACCTCAGTCCTAAAAGGTTTACCACTTATCCCCAACCTGTGACCCCTCGTTCTGGACTCCCTCACCATCAGGAACACTCAAGGTGGAGGTGAGCCACCTTCTTCAACTGCTGCAGTCCATATGATGTAGGTACATCCCCAGTGCTGTTATCAAAGGAGCTCAGAGGTTGTGGCCTAATCTTTTCTATGAGAACCACACCCTTCACTCTCGATCTCATTCCCCATTAAACTGCTAGTCTTCCCTTCTTGGCCCTGACGTTTGCACTCTATTGTCTCACCATTTTTCAAATCTGCCATCATCAAATCTCATCTCAAAAGGCCCACAGTAGTCCTTGTAAACTAACATTGCATGCCCACCCTCCTATTCCTGTACAAAACCCCAAATCTGCAACTCCTTGTTTGAACACCAACCAATGTTCCTTCTAATCCACGTGGCCATGCAAAAGCCACTGGCCCGCAAGTTGGTCTGTTTAAATTACTGCATGTGCACTGCCCTGCAAAATACATTTAAAGGAACTGAGCACGTAAGGAAATAACATAACAACGAGGTACCAATAATTTTTTAAAAATTCATTCATGGGACATGAGCATCACGCTGGCCAGCATTTATTGCCCATCCCTAGTTGCCCTTGAGAAGGTGGTGGTCAGCTGCCTTCTCGAATTGCTGCAGTCCATTTCTGTGGGTTGACCCACAATGCCGTTAGGGAGGGAATTCCAGGATTTTGACCCAGCGACGGTGAAGGAACGGTGATATATTTCCAAGTCAGGATGGTGGGTGGCTTGGAAGGGAACTTGCAGGTGGTGGTGTTCCCATATATCTGCTGCCCTTGTCCTTCTAGATAGAAATGGTCGTGGGTTTGGAAGGTGCTGTCTAAGGATCTTTGGTGAATTGCTATAGTGCATCTTGTAGATAGTACACACTGCTACTGAGCATTGGTGGTGGAGGGAGTGGATATTTGTAGATGTGGTACCAATCAAGTGGGTTGCTTTGTCCCGGATGATATCAAGCTTCTTGAGTGTTGTTGAAGTTGCACCCATCCAGGCAAGTGGGGAGTATTCCATCACACTCCTGACTTTGAGTCATAGAGGTTTACAGCATGGAAACATGCCCTTCGGCCCAACATGTCTATGTGCCCTTTATTTTTTAAAAACCCCTATGCTAGTCCCAATTGCCTGCATTTGGCCCATATCCCTCTATACCCATTTTACCCATCTAACCCATGCTTTTTAAAAGACAAAATTGTACCCGCCTCTACTACTACCTCTGGCAGCTTGTTCCAGACACTCACCACCAATGACTTGGACCTTGTAGATGGTGGATAGACTTTCGGGAGTCAGGAGGTGAGTTACTCACCACAATATTCCTAGCCTCTGACCCGCTCTTTTAGCCACTGTGTTTATGTGGCGAGTTCAGTTGAGTTTCTGGTCAATGGTAACCCCATGGATACAAAGAAAGAGATGGGCTTGTCTACGATGAAGACAATTAGAATACAGAGGTCTGTGAAAGGTTGAGGGGGTGACCATTAATATTGGTAGGAAGCTTTATATGGAGTGACAGATGTCAGCAGTGGCTCAGTGGTAGCACTTTTGCCTCACGAGTTGGAAGAGCCTGTATTCACATTCCATTCAGAGACTTCCGAGCATAAAATCGCGGCTGATGATTCAATGTTAAAAACACTGAAAGTATCAGCTGTTTAATAAACTAATGCAGTAGACGCCATTAAACTAATTTCATACTGCAGCAGCCATCGGCAACTAACAACACTCTAGCAAAGTTGAACAAAGCTACAATTAATTAACTAGTCAATTAAATTGAAAACGCAGATGGGGTGAATTAATAAATTCACAAACTAACAGGTAAAGGAAATCAATAAGTGAATGGACCAGTGAGCACGGCAACAAACAAATACATTTGCGGCATGCAACAGTGTAGACAGCGAACAGAGGGAACACTAACAAATTAATATGGGGTACACAAGCAAATCATAAGAATGTGTGCTAATAACAAGGCTTTTCTGATCAACAGTTTTCACAGAAAAATAACCAGTTGCAGATTTTAATCTTCCAAATGGACAAAAATCCAATATCATGTAATTATGTCAGAATACAAACATCAAATCAACGCTCCGATAATACATCGTGCCACATAATGCATTATGTTAGAAAACAGTGTTTACTCTGCCTTACAATGAGAAGGACTATGAAAGACCAACTAGCAAGCTAAAATATTCAGAATTCTTGCGCAATGAACTTGATGGAAAAGGTAGCACCTACAATAAAAAGTATATACATTTTGACAAACCTCTGTATGTTGTGTATTGCAGTGTCAATGTTATTCAAGTACAGTTGAACACCACAAGCTGCCTGCTGAGCTGTTTGAACATTGACTGCAATGATATCTCCCGTCTCACAGATGTAACATTTGGACTTGTGTTGAACACATGCTTAATTCTAATGTTGCCCCAGTACAAAGATAAAATGCAGTTTTTTATCCAAAATTTATTAACAAAATATCGAAATAAAACAAATGCGGGTAGGCAAAGCTTAAAATTGCATTTGTCTCTGAAATTAGCTACCAATTGTCAACACTGAGTGTAGTAAGACTTGGAAACATGAAGCTTGCAATTAGGAATCAGGGCCTATTTTATTAAATGGCATCAGTATGTTAACTTTTGTTCCTTGTTTCATTTTCCAGGGAAATGCAAGTTGACCATACACTAATATAAAACAGCCCATGTTTTGAGGTTGAAGAAAGCTAGGCTGTCCATGCACCTTGAACATCCTGTCATGAAGATGTGCTTACTTTAATCCACTGGCTGGAAACCTGGACTTGATCTTTTTAAAGAGCAGATTGTTAAACAACATGCTATAAAAACTGACTGCAAATCATTGCCAAAAAAAAATGGCTGCCCCAATTTTGCATCACTATGCCTTCCACATTCCATTTCATTGGGATGGGGATGCCAGGTATGCAGAGACATCACAGGAGACGACAAGAAACCCCTGAGGAATACGAAAGAGCCTATCATCCGTGTCATGAGTAAGTTAAGACATTTGAACCTGTGATTCAACTGATTGGGATGGGATACGAAATCGAATCACTTTGCCCACGGGATAATGGCTAAGGTAACTTTGTAGGCACACGCGCGCGCGCGCACGCACACACACACACCGCCCCCCCCCTCCCAAAAGTGGAAAGAGCAAGCCATATGACCTTTTGTTAAATAATACAATAATACATTTTTTCAGAGAGTTGAGGCTGAGATGATGAAGAATTGAGGCAGCTGAAGCTGTTGAGCCTTGATCTCAATTTCTACCCTTCCTGATGTGCATAAAACCCTGTTTGCTTGCCAGGATCAACCCCATACCTACTGCAAATAGACCTTTAAAAAAGAAATTCTGCCCAACATCACTGCCTAACATCAGATGAACAACCAAATTAACTGGCTATAACTCGGAATACTTGGTCCACCAAAAGAGCATCTAACCAGCAGATGCCACTTGCACTATGTTGCTTTTACCCATTAATTCTAATTTTATCAAACTATCTTCCTTCACTCTGTAATCTGTACTTGTGTGTGCATGTGTGCGCGTGTGCAGACATGTGGGATGCAGATGAATGCCTGACTGGAATTTATCCCCCCACCCCACCCCCAATTCTCCATGACGCCAATGGGATAAAATGCTGGTGCAAAATACATCTGGAACAACATGGTGTGTCGACGTCCGTAATCACCTGAACAATGCTTAGGGTAGCCTCCAGAATTCGGGATCGAGGCTGTCAGCAACTCTGAACCCTGGAGCACCACAACAGTGGGTGGAGGATGCATCTGCAGGTAAATCGTAGGGCTTCAGTGTCATCGAGGAGGTCCACCTTCTAGCCTTAGAATGTTCCTGGAGATCAATCTTCTTTCTCAAGAGGTCCATCTTCTTTCATTAATGAAGGGTCAGTGATGTTGGAAACCTTTTCAATATGGTGCCTGGATATGATTGCACCAGATTGAGTCTTTTATGATCTCAGCATGCAAACTGTCAAATGTTACAGAATTGTCATTTAAATTAAAAAACTCAGTTACGGTCAAACGAAGTGTGGGAAAAGAGGGGAGCCGTTGGGCCCCTCTTTACCTGGTCATAACAATACCAGCAATAATTAATTCCTGAACATTAATGGTCTCAGTAGTTAATGAATTGGATAGAATCACTTTCTCCAATATATATTTTTTTATTATGTACAATTATTTGTTAGAATTCTTTTCAAAACTTTAATTTGAGCTTTTTCTAGTGCCAGTGTCCTCCCAGGAGATGGCTGAAATCTAACGGTAGAGTCAAAAGGCTCGTGTCCATCATGCTTTCATAATGTCACACCTCTCAAAGGCAGCATGTGCCCACAAGGGAAAGAAGGGTGGGTTTCCTTCGGGTGCTCCAGTTTCCTCCCACAGTCTAAAGATGTGCAGGTTAGGTTGATTGCCCATTCTAAATTGCTCCTCAGTGTCAGAGGTATTAGCAGCACAAATACGTGGGGTTATTTGGATAGGGCCTGGGTGGGATTGTCGTCTCGATGGGCTGAATGGTCTCCTTCTGTGCTATAAGGATTCTATGATTCTATAATAAATGCATATTATAAAATCACTCAACTAACTCATGAACTATATCCATAAATCTTTGCATTGAAAATTAATGTAACAAACTTTGTTTTGCACAAGACTGCCATTTTCTCACGTTCCTGACTGAGTTCCACTTGGAGTCTATGTTGACCTGATACTTATTCAGCTCTTGTGCATTTCCAGCCAGTGATAATGGAGATGATGCCACTTTTCTGACTGGCTAAATACAGTTATCTACTGCTGCAATTAATAAAATTGAGGGCTTGTGCAGTCTATTTATTTATTTCTGAAATATAAATCAGTGGGACAGAGAGAGAAAGAAAAAAATGATTGCATGAATCTGGGACTTGGTTTCTTTCAGCAGGCCTCCCACATAGATGGCACATTATAGAAGGGATAATAGAATAGCAGAGTAATTTCACTTCCAAGTGTTGGCTGAGGCCCGAGTCTCCCATTCTTTCCCCTTTGTCGTGCATTTACATGATCCCATGTGTTACCCTGGTTAAAAACTGGCTGCCATTTTATTGTGTACACCAAGTAAATGTGCTGCATTGAAATCGAGTATGTCAATCAACTAATTTATTTGAGATATACATAAAAGAAAGCAGGACAGATTTAGATGAGAGACTAAATTAGATTCGGTCACAAACAGAATACGATAAAAAAATGTTATAAGCAGAAAGAGAATCGTGGAAGAGAGGGGAAAAGGACAAAGATTTGGGACAGGAAAACTGCAAAACGGATACAGGAGCAAAGTGGAAACTTGAATTTATATAGCATTTTTGTTATATTTTAACTGATAGCGAAATCATGTAATTTATAGACAGACATTGGAGCATCTGATACAGCATCGCTCAGTGAGTCTCTTCCATTATTTCATAAAAATCAGAGTATTTTATCCTGTAATGTGTCACATTCAGCTGCTAAGGTAGAACTGTACCATTTCAAGATTTGAAAGCTTAATTTAATTGTGACTTTGTCATGGACTCTGCTTGCAAATCGGATAGGTCCAGTATTAAGTAAGCCTTCCATTCACACTTAAAGGAATAATGGCCCGTATCACAACACATTTTTAAAAAGAGTGCAGCCATTTTAATTCTTTTGTCAAAACTTTATTTTCTCTTTCCACATGTTTTTAAGCGATTGACTTTCTTTTTCAATTTAAAAACTAGAAACAGATGCAATGGTTAAAATTTGTACTGTTTAAATACAGTACACGGGAATAAATAAAACAGGGCATACTTGTTTCTGGGGCAAAAAATATTTTTCTGTCCTGACTGATATTAGAGCTAAAATAAAACGTTTGAATTAAGCTCTCTACAATTTGTTACTCACATTCCCCAGTCTGTCGAAGTGGTGAAAAAAATAATTGCACCAAATTTCAACCAACCACCTAAAAGTTCACAGGAACACTAAGTGCCCACTGGACACTATTGCCCCCAACAAGACTTGCACTTATTTAACACATTTCGTGACTACCGGACATCTCAAACTGCTTTAAAGCCAATTAAGTACTTTTTTTGAAGTGTAGTTTCATGTAGGAAACATGGCAAACAGTATGCACACCACCAACTCCCACATAGAGCAAAGTGAGAATGACCACATAATATGTTTTTGCAATGCTGATGGAAGAATAGATAATAGCAAGAACGTCAAGTATAAATCCTCTGCTCTTCTTCAAAATAGTACCACTGGATCTTTCACATCCACGCGAGCAGGCAGGTGAGGCCTCGGTTTAACATCTCATCCAAAACATGGCACGCACCTCTGATCAGTGCAATATTTAGGAAGCATTGCAGTGTGTCAGTTTTGAGTTTTGTGCTCCAATCTGTACAAAGCTCCTGACAATTTCCAGCTCTCCAAAGATATATTTGTACTGCAATTTTCTTTAGTTATAATCATTATCATACATTATATCGATAGCTTACACAGCAACAAGCAAGCCTTACAAAGTGGCTTGTTGACTGCCCCAGAGGACCGGTAGTCTCTGAAGCTTCTATATAATCTTCATACGATGGGGTTTGCCACTTGAAATTGTGCCACAGATGAAACTAAAGAAGAGCATGTAGTTGTAAAAAAAATTTGTACTTGAATGATTGTTTTGTGAAAAACACAATGTCATGTATATGTAAACATTGAATGGAAAAGGTGGAGAATCCTCAGATCAATTAAGAAAATAAATTCTCAATATCATGCATACAGGCAATAAAAATGTTTTAGTGAACTGATGTTCTACACAATTGTTAAGACTGGCTGCTGCTCTAACAAATTCCAAGGACAGCATTTTTCCATTTTCTGGCAGAGCTGCGCAGCGGGTGGGAAAAATAGTGTCAAAGCTGTTGACCCCAAAGCCAGTTTTCTTTGCCATATTGTCAAAGAAATGGTTGAAAAAGTTGAGGAGGTGGGTCCCATGACATGACGCTGATTGAGGCTTCCCCAACAGCAACTTAATCTTTTAAAAATTCTAACTCAAGAAATAGATTGCCCCGCCCTCCCACACCCCCCACCCCCAGTACTGCCCCCTGGCATGCCCAGGCATGAGCCTCTCCTCCTGAATGATGTGCTCACCTCAACTCCTCCGGCGGGTTCTGCTCACCAGGTGCACACCATGGGAGGCCAGTTGTGATTTACATCAGCATGCACCTGTTGGGGGGGGAATTATCAGGCATAGAGGCCTGATATTCAGATGTAAATGTATTCTAATGGAGATCCTGATCTTGAACTTTGGGATCCACAGGAGGCGGGAAGAATTGCAACAGGAAATCCTGTCACCTCTTGTAGGACTTTCCGCTCCCACTGCTGATCCCGACCGCCAAAAATGGGAGCGGGAAATCCAACCCCCTTTCACAGGTCACCAAAAAGCTCGAAGCCACTTTGTGATCATTCTGATAGTGAACAGATTCATAATTTAGAAACGGAATTTGTCTGAGAAGGTGTATGTCTGTGTAGTACATACATTGGAAATGGTTCAGTATTTACACTTTGGTATAGTTGATCATAGAATCCCCACAATGCAGAAGGTGGTCATTTGGCCCATCGAGTCTGCACTAACCGCAATCCCACCCAGGCCCTATTTACCCTGCTAATCCCCCTGACACAAGAGGCAATTTAGCATGGCCCCAATCCACCTAACCCGCACAACTTTGGATGGTGGGAGGAAACCCAGAACACCCAGAGGAAACTCACGCAGATGCGGGAAGAATATGTAGACTCCACATAGACAGTTACCCAAGCCTGGAATCGAACCCGGGTCCCTGGCAATGTGAGGCAGCAATGCTAACCACTGTGCCATCATACCATGGTGTACATGGGTGATTTTCATATTATTGTCCATATGCATACATTGCCCTATTTTTCAATCAACTCAAACTTAAGGCTTTGCTGCTTAGAAGACATGTACGTAGCCTACTCCAAAAACACAAATGCTGTCTCTAATATAGCATGAGGTACTGTTCAAAAACTCATTCTGATTCTTCCCCCTTCTCTTGGCTTGAAGTATTAGATATTGGATATTGATGAGGTCAGGAATTGAGTAAAGTGGGGGAAGTCGAAGTGCATTTTTCCACTCTGAAATGAAAGTTTGTATTGGTATCTTTTACTCTGTGCAAACTACAAGTAGTCAATCTCATTAAGGTTGACTCTGCTCCAATTAGTGGATTGTTTGTTTTGACTCAGTGAATACCAGCACAATTAGATCAAAGATCAATTTGGAGAGCAGAAGGCAAAGTAACCTTTTGAGCCAATTTCTTCTAAAATAATCTGCGTGCATAATTGCAGAAATATGAAAACTAATCATTATACACCTGAAAAGAGCATCACCATTTTGCCCTGATGAGGCTGTGTTGGATCTCAAGTTCTTCTTTGCTCTAAGTCCCTCCCTGAAACGTTTACAATTTGAACAAAGACAAGATAAAAACAGAACTAAATATAATTAAAAATGTAAGGCTAAAGGATACATTATGCAGGATTATTACGAGAACTGGATGCTTGCTGCTGCGTTTGAAAGAAGAGAGAATGGCCTACTTTCGGCATACAGTTTTTCTTTTTTCCATTAGAGGTTGGGTGAATCAGTGATCACCACCTCGTCTTCAAATCAAATCAGAGTGAGACGTCAATGACTTTCTCCATATCATGAGAGATCACACAGCGGTTTGTCACACTAGGTCACATGAACTTTGACATTCATCTTCAAAACAGTAAGATACCTCTGACGCACCTTTCCCCATGTCCTCGTTTTGCAATCAAGACTCATCTCACTGAATGCTATTCTAATTCCTTCTACCCTAAACTGTTCAGTTCTTCACCTCTCTCAGCCTTCCCTTTCTCCAGCTCCACTTTAGAAACTTCATCCTGAAAGTCTAGGCCGACACTCTAGTACAGTAAGGAAGCAGTGCTGCACTATGTGAGTTGCTATCTTGAGACCACATCTGTTCTTTGGGGGAGGGGGGGAGTGGGGGGGGGGGGGGGGTGAAGATACACAAATAATCCCGTGTGGCATTATTTGAAACACAAGGAATGTATTTCTAGTGCCCTGCACAATATTTATCCTTAAATTATCACTAAAAACAGATTATCTGGTCATTACACTTTGTAGCAGCTTGCTGTGCAGGCGCACTGACTGCCACATTTCTGGCATTGCAACAGTGCTAGCACTTCAAAAATGCTTCACTGGTGTGAAAGAAGCTCTGTAAGTGCAAGTTGTTTTTTTTCTCTTTTTCATCTATAAGCAAGTAAAAGCCAATATTTGCAACGACTCACCACTGCCTCATACATCTAATCTTCTCCCCCTATTAAGCACCGACTTGTCGTCTTATATATTTTAATTTTCAAAGACAAAGCTACCATTTTCCTCGGGCAAATACTCGAGACTACATTTACAGCTTGTTTGGCCTTTTTCTTTATTTATTAACACAAGCCAATGCAAACAGTGCCATTTTTTATTTCTGCAGGCAAGAGTGGCAGTGGAAGGAGAACAATAGAAACGGCCTTGGAGTTGCATTCCAATAGTGAGGAAAACTACATTAACCGAAGGCAAAGGCACTTTAACGGCAGAAGCTGTAGATCCTTTGGGCCGCCGCTCTTAGCTATCGATGGCAGTTTTATATTTGGCTCGTAACAGCTTGCACAACAACTGTGCTTCAGGAAGCACAGTGCACACAGGGCTCATACAAAGCACTGCAAAAGCAATGTTTGGGCTCAACACCACCTACTGGACAGCTCCCCAGAGGAAGTTATCAGCACGAAACAGACTGAACAAAAAATTACTTTCAGGTGATAGTGGGGGAGGGAGCAGGCATTATTCATTGAAGACACATTACACACTATGCCTTGGAAACAAGTCAGGCATGAGGGTTGTTGTGAGGTCTCTGCCAACGCTAATTTAATGCATTCATTTTATGGAAGAATGTAGTAAGTTCTGGAATGCCTTGAAGGCTTGCATCATAAAATCACTTAATTGTGGGCTATTCCATAGACAGCAAACAAAGTAAAGTACGAGTTATCCATGGCTACTCTTGCTTGTTATGTATTTCAACATGTTATTGGCAGGATGCAAGAATGCTGCCTTTAGATTGGAGTATAGCTTGCAATTGGACAGGTTGAAGGACAGAAAATATCCAGTATCTCTCATCTCCCAGGAAAGAGGCTTTCATTGAAAGGTTGAAGTATAATTACACAAAATGATAATTCCACATTTTCTCCAAGAGAAAACTGAACAATCTCTGGGGAATCAAGCCATCAAATTTAGTAGAAATCTCAAATGTTATTTTATCAATGCCATTTTGGTCCAGAGAAATTGAAAAGGATTGCCTTGATATCCCTCCCCAAGGGAGGAAGGCCTAATAACAACAACAAAGTCTTTTCATTATCTCCTCTGTGCTAAACACACTGTTCCTTCTCCCATGGTGTTGCCAATACCAAACTATCAAAATCAAACGTGGTCTTTGGTTCACACAATATCGAGGGGGGGCCCGGGGGGGGGGGGGGGGAGTGGGGCTGGGGGAGACGGGGGGCGAGGGAGGCTGGGGGGCGACCGGGAGGCGGGGGGGGAGGGGAGAAAGAATAATGGTAGAAGAATAGAAGTGATGGGTGAGGTATACAAAGAGGGATAGTGCAATGGGGTAAGAGAAGGATATGGAACAGGGAGAGTCGGGGGGGGGGGGGGGGGGATAGATGGAGAAAGCTGCATGGAGAAAGGGTATAAAAATCAGAATGGGGAGAGGAGGTTGTAGAGAAGAGGCTGAAAGGACTTAAAGAATTAACTTGTAAGGGCTGGATATATAAACAGCTCATATTCCTTTTGAGTTCAGAAGGTTGAGGATTGATGAAATCAAGACATTTAAAATGATAAATGGGTTAATTAGTTTTAGATACACAGGAACTATATCCTTTGTGCAAAACCAGAACAAGGTGCCAGAAACAAATTTACAGGTTAGCAATTCAGGAGTCTAATCAGAAAATGTGAAACATTCTTGGTTGTGCATGTTATTAAATTCAAATTTGTAAAATTGGAGATCAGTAAGTTATTATTAGGTAAGGGAATGAAAACAAGGGGAAATAAACAACTTGAGGCACAGGTCACCCATAATTTAACTGAGTAGCAGAAGATACTCATGGGGTAGAATGTCTCCTCATGTTCCGTGTGGCTGAATATAAAAGGAAGGGACAAAGAATGAAAAAGAGGAAGAATCAATATCAGTGGATGATGGAGAGAGGAGCAAGAGACACGGGGCGAGAGAGGGACAGTGTCATCTCTGGAGGCTATCAGTTTGAGTTTCCGTTTCAACAGCAGAGATTGATCCAATTGACTGATTATAGGCATTCTTAAGAGGAAGTAAAGAAGACCATTAGGGGGCGCAGACTCAATGGACCGAATGACCTCTTCTGCACAGTAGGGATTCTATGATTATTGGGGCATTTATATCAAGACCATAATACTGAGATAGGTGACTGAATTCAACTTTTATTAAATGGCATTCTGAAATTCTAATAGATAATCAGGAAATAGAGTAATAAATTATGGAATTGACTGAAAACTGTAAAATTAGTCCACCATATAGTGTCAACGTCAGATCAGACTTTCGACTGTTTAATTTTGAGACAATTAACAAAATGAGTCAGCAAAATTCTAATACATTGTTCTACTACAAAACATTGATCTCGGGTTTTTCCATCGTAAATGTTGATGTACAGCAAGTGACACAAGTATGGCTCAGGAAGCAAGACTAATGTGGACAACTAATGGCTTTGCTTTTCAAATTTCATTACAGGGAAGCAGAACTAGAGACTAAAATCAGAGAACAGCAAAGCACAGCCCAGAGTCAGAGGCCGAAGTGGGAGAGGAGCACAGCAGCCTTCCAATGAGGACTTTTCAGATGGGCAAAGAGGGGGGGAAGACAGCATTCACAGCAGGTGGGCTAGAGGGGCTCAAATATAGCAGAAGTGCAGGAGGTGGCTTACACGGTGGGGAGCTCGATGGAAAGACAAAGCAAGCAGCCAGGAATGGAGCTAAGAAGGCCACAATTGCAGTTAGAGGCAGAGTGAGGAGAGTGGTGCAAACCAGATAGGCAGTGGAGGGAGGTAAAAACAATTGCTTTTCAGAGATAGAGCTGGGAAAAAAATTGGACAGTGAACAGAGGGTCTAAGCAACTCACCGCTCAAAATGTTCTTTACTGGGGAGCAAGGTCAGAGAGAAACAAGTTTTAACATTTACAGAGCAAATTTACAGGTTAATTGAAACTAAAAAATACGTTTTTAAAATGGTTCATACAGTGGATTTACACTGATGAGCTCTCCAGTAGGTAAAAGATGTGGGAAATGGGAGAGGCATCCAACAGTTGTCCAGAGGTCTTCAAGGACAGCTTTAAGGAGTGACATTGGGTTTCACACCGATTCATAATTTGTAGCCATCTGCTGATTCCAGTGTAAAAGGCTCAGAGTTCTAACTGAGAAGAAAGAGGGGAAAGATATAACCGGATTTAAATCGAGACACTTTGTAATCCTACTGAATTTATTAAAGCTTTACGCTTGAAAACAGCAGGGAAATTGCACAGCCACATAATACCATAGCTGTGCCTATTCTGAGTTGAAAAAACCCCCCGAGGCTGAAATGCAGACATAAAGGGTTTTCACCAAGGCAGTGACAACGTTAATCAGACTCACCTTAAGAGCTGGTTGACGCCAATACATGCCTAAGCAACCTGCTAGCAAATGTCAAAATTCATGCCTCGTGCATCACCTTCTTGTATTGTGTTCTACTTATTGCAGTGCCACATTTTCAAATAAAGCTGTAAAGTTTTCCTGTGCAGATGTTAAAGTGCAAGAAACTTTAGAGTATTTAGTGCAAAGCTGCTCCACTGAAATCGTATGGCTCCAATGTTAATCCACCTATAGCTTCCACTCACTGACACCATAGTGTGTCAGTGAAACAATCAGTGCTTGGTACCTTGGCTAAACTGGCTGTCGGCTTCAGCAGAGGCTTTCAAACTCTTCTGTGCGGAAAAGATACAAACGCACAAGAAGACAGAGAAAAAGACCAGTCAAGCCTGTCTTAAAATCCACTGCAGATAGTAACTTACTCCTAAAGGTCCTTTGTCCTAACTTCTGAAAGACAGCATCAGCTACTCAGAGGAAACGATAAGACAAATAGAAATTGGGTGATGCTGGTAAGATCCCAAAGGAAACAGAGATTGAAATCTTAAAGGCTTAAAACTAATTCACAAAGAGAATTCTCAATTCCATCTACTGATGGAATTTACAACCATATTGAAACTGGCTTTGGTCCTGTTCTCTATCTCCACACTCATTTAGCACTTTCGTAAGTCGTAACTTTCATTTGGAGTTTTAAAAGCTCGTCAACATTGGAATGTAATTGATGTATTTAAGTGACAACTTCTAATCAGAATAGTATTTTACACCATTTTCTACTTCTTGCTCATCAACCAAGGAACCTATAGGAGAGAATTATGCTCTGTGCTTCTCTGCACTGCATTTGTTTTTGCAAACTCGGTCAATAAAACATGCATGCAAATCTGCCATTTACCTCCAGCAGCTTAACAGGGCCTTAACTTTGCAGCTGGTACACAAAGACTTTGGCTTATAGATGACTTCCTGCATTAACTACAATTGGAGGCGTAGCAGATAACACTTGCTCCCAGGTAAACAACAACGTCAAGCATGAATGCACAGGAATGTCCTATGCCATTTTTATTTTATAACATTATCAATGTTGGCAACCCTAGCTTTGATGGCAGCACCGTAAGGTAAATTGAGGTGGCAGAACCCCGTGACAAATTTACAAAATGTTGCCTGAGGGAGAGGCCATCTATTCTGAAGATCCGTCGGTCGAGTAGCACAGAGCACTTGTACAGGACCAGAGCTCATTTTCCATTCAGGCTGCACAGTGGCACAGCAGTTATCACTGCTGCCTCCCAGCGCCAGGGCCCCAAGTTCAGTTCTTGGTTTGGGTCACTGTCTGTGCAGAGTTTGCACGTTCTCTCAGTGTCTGCGTGGGTTTTCTCCAGGTGCTCCGGTTTCCTCCCACAGACTGAAAGATGTGCAAGTTAGGTGCATT
This sequence comes from Mustelus asterias, assembly GCF_964213995.1. Lineage (NCBI taxonomy): Eukaryota > Metazoa > Chordata > Chondrichthyes > Carcharhiniformes > Triakidae > Mustelus > Mustelus asterias. Next base: position 107,582,668 of record NC_135808.1, on the reverse strand, counting down.
GGCCATGTTAAATTCTCCCTCAGTGTACCCGAATAGGCGCCAGAGTGTGACAACTAGGGGACTTTCACAGTAACTAATAAGCTTGAGAATCTTTTGGCTTGCCTGCATTCAGCCAAGGTCCAGAAGCCAGAATATAAAAATCTGCACTTTGAATAACCACATACAACTGTCTACATAAGAACATAAGAAATAGGAGGAGTAGGCCATCTAGCCCCTCAAGCCTGCTCCGCCATTTAATAAGATCATGGCTGATCTGATAGTGGATTCAGTTCCACTTACCCGCCCGCTCCCCATAACCCTTAATTCCCTTAATGGTTAAAAATCTGTGACTTAAACACATTTAACGAGGTAGCCTCTACTGCTTCATTGGGCAGAAAATTCCAAAGATTCACTACCCTCTGGGAGAAGTTCCTCCTCAACTCTGTTCTAAATTGACTCCCCCGTATTTTGAGGCTATGCCCCCTAGTTCTTGTTTCCATTGCAAGTGGAAATAACCTCGCTGCTTCTACCCTGTCTAGCCCCTTCATTATCTTATACGTCTCGATAAGATCTCCCCTCAACCTTCTAAACTCCAACGAGTACAGGCCCAGTCTACTCAATCTCTCCTCATAAGCTAACCCCCTGATCTCCGGAATCAACCTGGTGAACCTTCTCTGTACCCCCTCCAAAGCTAATATATCCTTTCTTAAATAAGGGGACCAAAATTGTACACAGTACTCTAGGTGCGGTCTCACCAGTACCCTGTACAGTTGCAGCATGACCTCCCTGCTTTTATACTCCATCCCTCTCGCGATAAAGGCCAACATTCCATTTGCCTTCTTGATTATCTGCTGCACCTGCAAACTGAGTTTTTGTGATTCATGCACAAGGACCCCCAGGTCCCTCCGCACAGTAGCATGTTGTAATTTTTCACCGTTTAAATAATAGTACATTTTACTATTATTCCTTCCAAAGTGGATAACCTCACACTTACCAATGTTATGCTCCATCTGCCAGATCCTTGCGCACTCACTGAGCCGATCCAAATCTCTCTGCAGACTGTGTCCTCCACGCAATTTGCTTTCCCACTCATCTTTGTGTCATCCGCAAACTCAGGCCCCTCCTCCAGATCGTCCATGTATATGGTAAATAGTTGAGGCCCCAGCACCGATCCCTGCGGCACGCCACTAGTCACTGATTGCCAACCGGAAAAGCACCCATTTATTCCGACTCTCTGCCTTCTGTTAGATACAGTAAGAAGTTTAACAACACCAGGTTAAAGTCCAACAGGTTTATTTGGTAGCAAAAGCCACACAAGCTTTCGGAGCTCCAAGCCCCTTCTTCAGGTGAGTGGGAATTCTGTTCACAAACAGGGCATATAAAGGGGGGTTACCCCCACAGCTTGCCTGGACCTGCAGAGTTTCACTGGCTGTCTTGTCTGGAGACAATACACATCTTTTTAGCCTGTCTTGATGCTCTCTCCACTCACGTTCTTTGTATCTCAAAGACTTGATTAGCTGTAAGTATTCGCATTCCAACCATTATTCATGTAAATTGAGTCTGTGTCTTTATATGCCCTGTTTGTGAACAGAATTCCCACTCACCTGAAGAAGGGGCTTGGAGCTCCGAAAGCTTGTGTGGCTTTTGCTACCAAATAAACTTGTTGGACTTTAACCTGGTGTTGTTAAACTTCTTACTGTGTTTACCCCAGTCCAACGCCGGCATCTCCACATTCTGTTAGATAGCCAATCCTCAATCCATGCTAACACTTTACCCCCAACTCCGTGTATCTTTATCTTATGCAGCAACCTTCTGTGAGGCACCTTATTGAATGCCTTCTGGAAATCTAAATACACCACATCCACCGGTTCCCCTGTCAACTGCGCTTGTTATATCCTCAAAAAATTCCAGTAAATTAGTCAAACATGACTTTCCCTTCATGAATCCATGCTGCATCTGCTTGATTGAACCATTCTTTTCCAGGTGTCCTGCTATTTCTTCCTTAATGATAGATTCCAGCATTTTCCCAACTATGGATGTTAAGCTAACCGGCCTGTAGTTACCTGCCTTTTGTCTACCTCCTTTTTTAACAGTGGCATTACATTAGCTGTTTTCCAATCAGCTGGCACCTCCCCAGAGTCCAGTGAATTTTGATAAATTACAACTAATGCATTTGCTATTACTTCTGCCATTTCTTTTAGTACCCTGGGATGCATTCCATCCGGACCAGGGGACTTGTCTACCTTTAGTCCCATTAGCCTACCCAGCACTACCTCTTTAGTAATAGTGATCGATTTAAGGTCCTCACCCCCTACAGACCCATGACCGTCAATTATTGGTATGCTATTTGTGTCCTCCACTGTGAAGACAGACACAAAAACTTGCTTAAGGCCTCGGCCATTTCCTCGTTTCCTATTATTCTCATCTTCTAAGGGACCAACATTTACTTTAGCCACTCTTTTCCGTTTTATATATTTGTAAAAACTTTTACTATTAGTTTTTATATTTTGTGCTTGTTTACAGGCGGCACGGTAGCGCAGTGGTTAGCACTGCTGCTTCACAGCTCCAGGGTCCCGGGTTCGATTCCCAGCTCGGGTCACTGTCTGTGTGGAGTTTGCACATTCTCCTCGTGTCTGCGTGGGTTTCCTCCGGGTGCTCCGGTTTCTTCCCACAGTTCAAAGATGTGCGGGTTAGGTTGATTGGCCAGGTTAAAAATTGCCCCATAGAATCCTAAAATGCCTAGGTTAGAGGGATTAGCGGGTAAATATGTGGGTGTAGGGCCTGGGTGGGATTGTGGTCGGTGCAGACTCGATGGGCCGAATGGCCTCCTTCTGCACTGTAGGGTTTCTATGATACTTTCATAATCTAGCTTTTCTTTCTTTATTGCTTTCTTAGTAGTTCTTTGTTGTTTTTTAAAGCCTTCCCAATCTTCTAGTTCCCCACTAATTTTGGCCACTCTGTATGCATTGATTTTCAATTTGATACTCTCCTTTATTTCCTTAGTTATCCATGGCTGATTATCCCTTTTCTTACATTCTTTTTCACTGGAATATATTTTTGCTGAGTACTGAGAAAAATCTCCTTAAAAATCCTCCACTGTTCCTCAACTGTCCCACCAATTAGTCTGTGTTCCTAGTGTACATTAGCCAACTCTGCCCTCATCCTATTGTAATCTCCCTTGTTCAAGCAGAGGACACTGGTTTGGGACCCTACTTTCTCACCCTCCATCTGTATTAGAAATTCACCAATATTGTGATCACTCATTCCAAGAGGATCCCTCACAAGGAGATCATTAATTTTACCTGTCTCATTACACAGGACCAGATCTAAGATAGCTTGCTCCCTCGTAGGTACTGTAACATACTGTTAGAGGAAACTATCGCGACAGCATTCTAAGAACTCTTCCTCAAGTCCACCGTGTCCGACTTGAGTTGATCAATCAATATGGAGGTTAAAATCCCCCATGATTATTGCTGTTCCATTTTTACATGCATCTGTTATTTGTTTGTTTATAGCCCACCCCACCTTGAAGTTATTTGGGGGCCTATAGACTACGCCAACCAGTGACTTTTTCCCCTTACTATTCCTTATCTCCACCCACATTGATTCCACATTTTGCTCCTTAGAGCCGATATCGTCTCTCACTACCACCCTGATGTTATCCTTAATTAACAGAGCTACCCCACCTCCTTTTCCTTCCTGTCTATCCTTCCGAATTGTCTGATACCCCTGGATATTTAGTTCCCAGTCCTGGTCACCCTGCAACCACGCTTCTGTAATGACCACTGGATCATACCCATTTGTACTGATTTGTGCCGTCAACTCATTCACTTTGTTTCGAATGCTACGTGCATTCAGGTAAAGTGTCTTTATGTTAGTCTTTCTTACCTGGACCCGATTTGTTAGTGCATTCCTTTGTTTGCATTCTCTGTTCCTTCTTGTCACAGACTGGCTATTCTTCACCAGACCATCTCCTTGCACTGTGTTGACCACCTCCCTTCTCATGCTTGTCACCTTTTTCACTCTGCCCGAGGTTAGATTCCTGCCACCTTCTATACTCTCTGTTCTATTACGTGGTCTACTTCTTAGATGATGGGGAATACACCGGACACTATTAAAAACAAGACAGCTTCCAAAGCACCAGTACCCTCAGGTGCTAGCTTCAAGTGAATCTGCAAAGTAAGGAGCGAATATCATGGTGGAAGAAGTTAAGCACCTAAAACAGCCTTGTAAATTTTGCAGTCATTTATTTTAGAACATAAATAAATACTTCTGAATCTCCAATGGTGCAACTCTTGATAGATTAGAGGCTGCCATTTTTAATAACAAGTATTATCCCATCTAAAGCACAATCTGTTAACATTTCAAGTGACTCTCTTCGTGGCATTGCTCATGACCTTTAAATGATGCTTTAAAGTTGATTTTTTAGTGTTACAAGTAGGCTTACATTAGCACTGCAAAGAAGTTGTGAAAATCCCCAAATCGCCACATTCCAGCATGTTTGGGTACACTGAGGGAGCACTTAGCATGGCCAACGCACCTAACCAGCACGTCTTTCAGACTGTGGGAGGAAGCCGGAGCACCCGGAGGAAACCCACGCAGACACGGGGTGAACATGCAAACTCCACACAGACAATGACTCAAGCTGGGAATCAAACCTGGGTCCCTGGCACTGTGAGGCAGCAGTGCTAACCACTGTATCATCGTGCTGCCCCAACAGAATACTCATGTTGTAATTTGTACATTTGCATGAAAATGAATATTAATCATTTTGATTATTAAGTTCTGTATTTCATGAAGTCTGGTGGGGAGGGGTGGAAAGAGGCAGATTTTCTTGGGGTAGCTGATCATTAACTTGAAGAAACCGGTCTCCAGCAAATTGTGTCTGTGTCAGCACAAATATATACCACGACCAACTTTTCTCCAATTCGAACACCTACTAACCTGGTTTTGTTTCCCAACACATTTTCCATCTATACTGCTACCTTTCTTGTCAAAAGGCATGGCTTCATTTTTTTCTAAACCAATACCTCATGCACACATTCTGAAAGTTTTGTACTAAAATGGGCAGGAAAGTCTACCATTCTCCAGGCACCAATGCAGCATACCCTTCAAATAGGTCAGTGTGGATTTTACATTACAGTTATTCCTCGTTGAGCACTCCTAATGTTCCTCAGAAACAGCATGATAAACAAAAAAGTGAGATAATTACTTTCCCATAATAAAATGAGGGTTCAGGAGAGTATTGGAGAGCAAGTCGGAAGCAGTGAGGTGGTTGGGAGAGGGAAGTGGTGAGTGGGAGGGCGTAACGGCAAGTGGGAAGCAGTGAGGTAGTCAGGAGATGGAAGTGGCGAGTGGGAAGCAGTGAGTTGGTCAGGAGGGGGAAGCGGCGAGTGGGAGGGTGGGAAGGAGTCGTGAGAACTAAGCGGCGAGTGGGAGGGAGTCGGGAGAAGGAAGCGGCGAATGGGAATCAGCAACAAAATAAAAAGGAGCAACGCGGTGGCAAGCAGGAGGCAGGGAGTAGGAAAGGGAGGAAGCAAGGCAGCCAGGTGAATGAAGCCGTTTAAAAAAATTCAAGCATTTGCAGTTACAACATGGTTATTGGTTCGACAGTAACCGCAGGAAAACAAAAATGGAGGCAGCACAATTCAGCTAAGTTCTGTCATTGATAAACCATGCTGAAACAAAATGTGCACGTTTTGACAGGAAATCATGGTCAAAGTTGGTAAGATGGAAGGTCTCCCCTCTAATTATCCTTGATTATGCGGTCATGAGTTTTAGTGGGACAGTACTTGCGGTCTGAAATATGGTGCTAACATCAAATGGTTTTTTGAAAAAAATCAAAAACCAAGACAGAGTCACATAAACCCCCTCAACTGTTGTTTCGAAAAATGTTTTAACTGCAATCTTTTAGGAGAATCTAAAGTTAATGCACAATTTTTAAGTGACAATTTCATTCACACAAATGCCAGTTTTCCTGTAATGCTAGTTCCCAGTAATACAATAAAACAGTTATTCTCTTCCAGTGATCCAGCCACCAAGCTAGCTCTGCAACAGCAAAGTACGCCAGCCACAGTGCAGGAAATTTGCAAGCTGTCACACTGCAAAACAGAAGCATGTTCAAATATTTTAAAAGATGACAGTTTTCAAGTTTATTTATTAGTGTCACAAGTAGGCTTACATTAACATTGCAATGAAGTTACTGTGAAAATCCCCCAGTCACCACAGTCCGGCGCCTGTTCGGGTACACGGAGGGAGAATTTAGCAAGGCCAATGCACCTAACCAGCATGTCTTACAGACTGTGCAAGGAAACCGGAGCACCCGAAGGAAACCCGCATAGACACGGGGAGAACGTACAGACTCCTCACAGACAGTGACCCAATCGAACATGGGCCCTTGGTGCTGTGAGGCAGCAGTGCTAACCACTGTGCCACCGTGCTGCCCCAGGGTGCCTCAAACGAGGACCACTTTTTAAATACTTCAGATGGCAAAGGACAACCAAACAACTACTGGATTACTTTATCAACTCAATTTGATAAGGTTTAAATGGCTCAGAAATCATGCATGATTTATCGGCTACAAATTGGCCCGTAAATGTTTTGGGAGGGTATGTCGCCATCCGCCCCCAGGCTGTCCTGCCAAGACAGGCAGCATACAAAGTTTGTGTTGCCTCCTTATTTGGCAGATTGTTGTTGGCTGGCTGCACGCTGGGGAGCTTAGCACGTGTTCCAGCTCTTAAAGGCAGGCTTTTCCTCTTACAAGGAACCTACACTGACCGAAAGGAAGCTGTTGCTGACTGCCAGTACTGCAATTTCGAACAAGGCAAATGAAGCACCAGAGCAAAAGGAGGACTCCCAGTCTCTCAGGTGTTGGAGGCCTTAGTCATGGAGATTGATCAAGGAGAGAAGCTATGTTTCTGCAAGGGGCCAGGTAGCCTCAAGGAACATTATCCAAGATCAATGCGAGAAACCGGACCCATTCTTCACTAAAGTAATCAGGAAGTTACTTCTGGTTTTTCAGGCTGTTCCATACGTCATATTGGAAATCTCATTCCCAGTCTTTGCGGAATATTTGGATAACAGACATGGCACAGCACTCTCATCTGAGTTTCAGTCCCTCTCCAGATCAGGTTAGCTCAGTTGGCTGGTTTGTGATGCAAAGAGATGCCAACAGCACGGGTTCAATTCCTGTACCGGCTGAGGTAATTCATGAAGGCTCTGCCTTCTCAACCTTGCCCTTTACCATGGTGTGATGATCCTCCGGTTAAATCACCCCCAGACAGCTCTCCCGCAGTCTATAGGTCATCTGGGACTATGGCTTCTTCACCTTTTACTGAGTGAGTGCTACTGTTTAAAGTACTGGCTTTCAGATGAGGTGTTAAACCCCGATCCCTTAGAACTAGATATGAAAGATACCACACAAGTATTTTGAAGAGCAGGGAGCTTGCCCTGTGTTCTGAGTGATATTTATCCTTCAGTCAATAATTAAAACAAATTATCTACTAATTATTGTTTTTGTGGAACTTTACTGTGTGCAAACTGGTTGGTTCCCTACATTAAAACAGCGACTGCTCTTCTAAACTACTTTGTTGCCTTTGAGCACTTGGGATGAAACCACATGGACTTTTTCTTTTCAATTCCAAGAGGCAAAACTAAATTATATCCTTATGGTTTCATCCATGTGACCAAATGTAATGCACATTCTGGAATGCAGTCAACAGAAACGAGCAACTTAAAAATTCCGTTTCAGATCACCAAGTCTTTCTATGACATTGGTCACTCTTTCAAGTTTCTTTGCAAGGGTATTCCCTCTGTGTTTCCAATAATGTAATGCTTTGGTTGCAATAATGGCAACCTCACCTATGATTTGCAGTTTTAAAAAAAGTGGTAACATATTACTTGCTATTCAGCTCATCATTTGATCCATCATCACTACCCTCAAACCGGCTCCATCATCATGGCTGATCAGATTGTGGCCTCAACCTCACTTTCCTGTCAAGATAAACTTTGACTCTCCTATCCTGACTTTGAGCACAAACAGGCCTCCGGAATAATACAAAAAACTACTTGGTTGGACATTTCATAGAATCCGTACGTGTGCAGAAGGAGGCCATTTGGCCCATTGAGCCTGCACTGACAACAATCCCACCCAGACCCTTTCCCTGCTAATCAACCTGACACTAAAGAGCAATTGAGTGTGGCCAATCGAGCTAACCAACACATCTTTGGAGCGAGGGAGGAAACCGGAGCACCCAGAGGAAACCCATGCAGACATGGGGAGAATGCGCAAACTTCACACAGACAGTCCCCAGAGGCTGGAATAGAGCCCTGGTCTCTGATGCTGTGAGGCAGCGGTGTTAACCACTGTGCCAATGTGTTGCCAGAGTTGGACAGCGATGCCCCCAAAGTATGGAGTTATGCAGTTCACCAAACAGTTGGTTATTTCCTCTTCCCTCAACAGCAATGCATTTACAGTCACAGTTTTCTGTAAGACACAGGAATAAAATATGCTTGTGGCAAGTTGGCAAAATAATCTTCTCTTACTTGTGCAGCTGTACTTATAAACAAAAGCTGAGGCAAAGACAGTTTCACGATCACTGCCAAAAGTGCATGCAGATGCAGCGGGGACAACAAAATAGCTTGGAGGTGTTCCTAGAACCCCAGAGTGTGAAGGAGATAAAACAAAACGCAGTTGGAATGACAAGATCAGATCGCAAGAGTTAACTAAGCAGGGTCTGCACTGTGATTTGTGGCCATAATTTGAAAAGAATTTGGGACCGCATACAAACCGGAGCGAGGTATGAAAATAAATCAAACAATGCCTTGGCACTTAATCCTGGTGCAGTCAGCTGGAAACCAGTCACTTTAGCCACGTGCCAAACACAAAGAACCCATAGCCTAGTCCCAGTCGGATGTCAACTGACAAAAATGCAGTCACATTCCATACACTCACCAGCATTGCCATGGCAGGAGGAAATTATCTATGGGAGCCTACAGAGAGAAGAGCAGGGCAGCAGAAGAGAAAACGCAAACGTCAAGCACACTTGTGTGTGTGTGTATAGATGTGCATACACACGTGCAGGTACACGCATACATCTAATTATCATACAAATGTTAACAAAACAAAGTTTACAAGCATACAAATCAGGAGCAGGTATAGGCCACTCGGCCCCTCAAGTCAGCTCCACTGAGCATGACAGATCTGATTGTAATCTCGACCACGCATTACTGCCTACCCCCGATACAAATATTCAAAAGAGAGTGAAAGGCAGAGCTTGATAGATTCTTGATAAGCAAATACTCTGCTTCCACTGTCTTTTGAGGAAGTGTGTTCCAAAGACTCAACTCTTGAAGAAAAAAAATCACCTCAACTCTGTTTTAAATGGGTGACCCCCTATTTTTAAATAGTAATGCCCCCACTGGCCAAGTTTGAGATTTTGCCACAAGGGAAAACATTGTCTCCACATCCACCCGGTCAAGATCCCTCAGAATCCTATGTTTCAATTATGTCACCTCTTACTCGTGTAAACTTCAGTAGATACAAGCCCAGCCAATCCAGCCTTTCCTCATAATACTACCTATCCATCCCAGGTATTAATCAAGTAAATACGTTCTGAACTGCTTCCAACACATATACATCCTTCCTTAAATAAGGTGACCAATACTGTTCAGTACTCCGGATGTGGTCTCACCAATGCTCTGTACAACTCTCTACTTTTGTATTTAATTCTCCTCCCAATAAATCATAACATTCGATTACCTTTCCTAATTACTTGCTGTACCTGCATACTCGCCTTTTGAAGACCCAACATTCCCTGGCCCGGTCAGAAATCCTACCTCCACTGGATCTCATCTACACCCAAGCTTCATTACAGCCAAAGAATTTTGATCCCAATAGTTAGGCAAGTGATTTGGTGTGTCACAGCACCTGTAACTACTCGAGTTACTGCATCTGGTGCATGTTTGGCAACTCATGTCTTTGTTTGTGTTTAATACGTAAAAATCAGTTTTTAATCTAAAAATTACATGCCAGGAACATGACCACCCCCTCACACCCCACTCTTAGAACATGCTTTATGGGGAAGATAATTTCATTTAGTATGCCTTAATCCAGGAACACATTAGGTGCACTAAATGAAGGGTAGCAATGGGCAAGGTTTGAAGGAGATGTATAATGCAAGTTTTTTTACACAAAGGGTGGTGGGTGTTTAGAACTCTCTATTGGGGGAGATAGTGGAAGCAAATACGATAATGACTTTTAAGGGGCGGCTTGACAAATACATGAATAGGACGGGAATGGAGGGATATGGTCCTGTAGGGGGTTTTAGTTCAGACGGGCAGCATGATTGGTGCAGGCTTGGAGGGCTGGATGGCCTGTTTCTGTGCTGTAATTTTCTTTGTTTTTTTCTTTTTTCTTTGATAACTATGGTGGAGAGAGAAACGATAAACCAAGTAGACAGAGGAGCACCACGCAGAAAGATCTGACAAGAGCTGCTAAAGTAAGATACTCAATTTGTATTTCTCATAACACCTGTAACTCCAGCACTCAGTATCCTCTCTGCCCTCCTCCCATCACTTCCATACATTTCATTCCATCAGCTTCCGTTGTGACTGCCACACTCTATTTATTACTCTCCTTACAATTACTTCCCTCACTTTCTCACCGTTCACACATCCACACTATTTCATTCTCAGAGTCATAGAAGTCTAACAGCACAAAGAAAAAGACCCTTCAGCTCACTGAGTCTGTGTCGATCAAATACAAAGCATCCAATTATTCTAATCTAATTTTTCAGCACTTGGTCCATAGCCTTGGCATCACAAGTGCACATCTAAATACTTAAATGTCATGAAGGTCTCTGCCTCCACCACCCTTTGGGTGAAAATGCTTTTCCTCACATCCCCTCACCTTAAATCTATGCCCCCTGGTCATTGATCCCTCCACCAAGGGGGAAGTTTCTTCATGTTTACTGCATTTATGCCCCACATAATTTTCTACATCTCAATCGTGTTGCTCCTCTACTCAATCGTGTTGCTCCACTCTAGCTGTGGCCTAACCAACATTTCATATTGATCCAGCATAACCTCCCTGCTCTTAAACTCTATGCCTCTGATCAAAGGATGTGCATGTCATCGCACATGGCTTTCACAAATACACAACTTCCTTTTTTGGTCAGCCAAACTGGCACACACAAATACAATGGAGCAGACCAAGAGTGGAGGAAGGCTGCCGTCAATCCACTTACTGTCCTGATGAAAAGCGTAACATTTTGCAAGAGGGGATATTTTAGGAATGTAACTGACGAGGCTGGAGGATAGTCCGCCCAAGTGTTTCTGGTCATCTTAGCCTTTCTTCTCACTGAAATCTCACCCTCGTACACTATCAATGACAAAGTGCCACTGCATTCAGCAACCACTTAACATTTCTTCCTCCCTTGTCGTTAAATACTACTCTTGTCCCCATCTTCCCTTGCCCAGATGCAGAACATGTGGAGAGCCTTGTGGGAGCAAAGGAAGAGGAAGACAACCCTCCAGATGATGACCATCTCTTGACTTCAGCACCATTTCAGTCACATAGTTTGGGTGAAGTTTACTTTATTATCCTCATTTCAAAGGAACAGGATTGCTTGCTTTATTTATAAGAATAAGTTATGAGAGATAGATGATATGCAGCGGACTCCCAATGAAAACTAAATTCAGATCCAAGGGTTTAAGCCCGTCTGGGACAAACCACTATCCTGTCATACATGCTCCAGAATCCCATCAAGCCAAACCACTTCCCAATGACTCTCACTGTAAAGAAACTCAGTGGGCCAAACATCTGTTGTACAGTATTAGTGGACCAAGTGTGAGAAGTCAGAACTTTCCAATTCTTACTCAAAAATAATATTTACTCCACTTTTAAATGAGAGAGATTGGGACAATTTGTTAGAAATCTTACTTTCAAATTCAATTTTTTCAAGTTATGAATGGGTACTTTAATGAAAATCTTTCTAAAAGGCCCAATTCTTCCACCACACAGTCACCTGTATTTTGTTTAAAGTTAATCTCAAGCCAAAATCACTCAACATAGTTCAATTCACTAGCCAAAAAGCCCTTATACTTAATGGTCCAGAACCAATGTACTTACAGGACTAGTGATTTCAGCATTACAATTGCAGATCTTTCTTGTGACTTCAGCATCAAAGTCCAAATTGCATTTCTAATAACATCCCCTGCCCTTTATTGCATTAATAATTTTGCTATTTTCATTTAGAACAGCTCTTTGCCATTCCTCTCCTCCTAGTCTCTTTCCTCCTTGGGTGTAGTATGAGTATAAGCAGTTCACTATTATTTTTCCAAATGTTCTTCACATATGTATTTGGACTGTCAATATTAGCCTGGAATTTGGAAATGGGTAGGACACTCACTCTAGGCTCCACAAACATTCCCAACTCAATGATGGGGCAGCTCAGCACATCAGTGCAAAAGACAAGGCTGAAGCATTTGCAATCTTCTTCAGTCAGAAGTGCCGACTGACTGTTCCATTTAAGCTTCCTCCTGAGGTCTCCAGCATCACAGATGCTCGTCTTCAGCCAATGTGATTCACTCCAGATGATATTTAGAAATAGCAGAAGGAAATTACAAAGGCGATGGGCCCTAACAACATTTCAGCAATCGCACTCTAGACTTGTGCTCCAGAACATGCTGCAGCCCCTAGCCAAGCTATTCCAGTACAACTACAACACTGGCATCTAACCGACAATGCAGAAAATTGCCCATATGTCCCATACGCAAAAGCAGGACAAATTCAAACTGGCCAATTACTGCTCCACCAGTCTACTCTTGATTATCAGTCAAGTGATGGAATATGTATTTGACAATGCTATCAAGCAGCACTTACTCAGCAGTCACCTGATCACTGGCGCTCAGTTTGGGTTCTACCATGGCTACTCAGCTCCTAACCTCACTACAGCTTTGTTCTAAACATGGGCCAAAGAACTGAACTTGAGAAATGAGGAGAGAGCAATTCTCCTTAGCATCAAGGCAACATTTGACCAAGTATGGTATCAAGAAACCCTAGCAAAACTGGAGTCGATGGGAATCAGGGGAAAAACCCTCCCCTGGTTGGAGTCATATCTAGCACACAGGAAGATGGTTGTGGTTGTTGACAGTCAATCATCTCAGCCCCAGGTAGGCCCAACCATCTTCAGTTGCTTCATCAATGACCTTCCCTCCATCATAAGGTCAGAGGTGGGAGTGTTTGCTGATCATCGCAGTGTTCAGCATCATTTGCAATTTCACAGATAGTGAAGCAGATATGTAGCAAGACCTGGACAACATTCAGGCTTGAGCTGATAAGTGGCAAGAAACAATGACTTCACATAGGTACCAAGCAAGGATCTCCCACAAAAATAATCCATCACCAAATCCCCCATCATCATGGGGGGTTGTGATTGGTCAGAAACTAAACTGGACCAGCCACATAAACACTGTGGCAACATGAAAGCAGGTCAGAAGCTGGAAATTCTGTGGCAAGTAACTTACCTCCGGATCCTCCAAAGGGTGTTCACCACATACAAGGCACATGGCAGAAGTGTGATAGAATAATGTTCACTTTCTTGAATGAGTGTAGCTCCAACAACACACAATGATCAACAACATCCAGGACCAAGCAGTCTGCTTGATTGGCATCTCATCCACCACCTTCAACATTCACACCCTCCACCATTGACACAGTGACAGCAGTGTGCACTATCTACAAGATGCACTACAGCACTTCACCATGGCTCCTATGACAGCACCTTCCAACCCTGACAGTTGACATAGAGGAACACCTGCAAGTGGAGGCGATGGCCTAGTGTTAGTATCACTAGACTATTAATCCAGAAACTCAGCTAATGTTCTGGGAACCCGGGTTCAAATCCCACCAAGACAGATGATGGTTAAAGTAATGTTTATTTATTAGTCACAAGTAGGCTCACATTCACACTAATGAAGTTCCTGTGAAAATCCCCTAATCACCACACTCTGGCGCCCGCAAATTCACACTGTGGGAGAATTTAGCATGGCCAATGCTCATCTTTGGACTGTGGGAGGAAACCCATGCAGACACAGGGAGAATGTGTAAACTCCACTCAGACAGTGATCCAAGCCAGGAATCGAGCCTGGGTCCATGGAATTCAATAAAAATATCTGGAATTAAGAATCTGCTGACCATGAAACCATTGTCGAATGTTGGAAAAACCCATCTGGTTCACTAATGTTTTTTAGGGAAAGAAATCTGCTGTCCTTACCTGGTCTGGCCTACATGTGACTCCAGATCCACAGCAATGTGGTTGACTCCCAACTGCCCTCTGAAATGGCCTAGCAAGCCACTCAGTTCAAGGACAACCAGGGATGGGCAATAACTGCTGGCCTGCCAGCGACACCCATATCCCAAGAATGAATTTTTAAAAATTGCTCCAAGCCAGGCATCACCCTGATTTGGAACTATATTACCATTTCCTAATTGTTGTGGAGAGAAATCCTGGAAGTCCCTTCCATCAGCATTGTGGGTGTATCTACATGATGGATTGCAGCAGTTCAAGAAGGTAGATCACCACCACATTCTGAAGGATAATGAGGAATAAGTAATAAATACTGATCGAGCATAAAAGACCAATCCTGCGTTCAACCGTTCCAGGATTATAAGACAGCATTATGGGTGAGAGCCCTCACTCATTCACCCCCTAACTGAGGGGTACTAAAGCCAAGTGTAATGACTGTGTTGCTGCACTTGAGACATATTTCAGTATATCGCTCTCAGTGCATTTGCCTACTCACCCAGAGGAACTCACCGTCTACCTTTTCGAATAAGTAACCAATTTGTCCAAACTACACCACCAAAAACTGATTTTATCACACATTCGCATGCTGTTTTTTGGGACCTTGCTGTGCACAAACTGGCACTTACAATTTAGTAAGAAGTTTAACAACACCAGGTTAAAGTCCAACAGGTTTATTTGGTAGCAAAAGCCACACAAGCTTTCGAGGCTCTAAGCCCCTTCTTACAATTTACCCAAAGTAGTTGTGATTGTTGAAGATAAATAACTTCCAGAATATATAGTTTGAGCTACATGAAAATTAAAATGAAATGTGTTTTACTTTGTGCGGCTCACAAGGTTCCAGGCAGCCCAAGACAACGAGCTTGGGCACTTCTGTCATAAGTGAATCAAAACAAACCTGTTTTGAGCAGATGGCATAGCTTCAGTTTGTGCATGCACTGTTCTGTCTCCACTATCGGAGCCAATTACATTTACCTACCAAGTTTGATATGATATTAGGTTTTTCTTAAAAAAGACAGAAAAAAATGCCATTAAATAAGTTTCCAATTTTGTTTGACAAATCGGTGTTTCTTCCATCTGCTTAGCTTTGACAGTTTACTGATGTTGGAATTCTTCCTCCTCACATACTTTGCATTATCTGTTCAAGCACTCCCATCCAATAGAAACAGTGGCCATAAAAAAGTGGCACGCAAAATTTTAGCTAAACTATCAGAATTTTAAAACTTTGGTTCACCTCGACCCACATTCGAAGCTTAACTTTTGCTTGATGGAACAATGCTAGTATCAAAGCATCAGCAGAAAAGCAAAGAAAAGAAAATCAATCATCTCATAACTGTTCACTTTGACAAACCTGTTTCCTCTCTATGATCTAAATAACCACTGCCAAGGAGATGATAAAAGAATGAAAGCACATGCAACATACCGAATGTCTATTAAAGAAAGAGATTCAAAGTGGGGGTGATGAGTGAGAAAGAAAGGAGTTACTGCAATTTTACTTGGGGTGAAGTTGATTAATGCCAAAATCCTCATTGGCCAGACACTGCTTTCTCACCAAGACCCCCGAAATTAAAGATGCACTTCTGTATCACATTTTATTCATTGCTTTCCCAAGAGAGTTTCCAAGGGCGGGTGGTTTAATCTGTACCTGACAGCAGATCCATCAGATATGCTAATAAGGCATCTTACCTGAACAAACAGCCTCAAGAGCAGATTAATTTATCGTAATTGTTAAAAGCTTCATTAATAATGCATCTAAGGGTTACAAAACACAGTCTCCAAATGGAAATGTCTAATCTTTGTTCCAGGAAAGCTACACTGTAGTTTCTAGAGCCACTCCATTGATCTCATTTTTTTGTAAACTTGTGTCAAACGTTTATGACCATGGATCTGCTACATGTTTTTTTTTATAGAGCGTGTTTATTGAATACTGAATGCACTCAAAGTTGTTGCCAGAATGCTTTCCAAAATGCTTCTGCATTCTTGTTTCCTTCAGCAAGCTGAGGACTTTCAACAAGTGTTTCCCATTATAAAAAATGTAAGAGAAGTACTTTACAAATACTGTGAAACCATTTTTTAAAACCATTCCTTTGTTCCCTGATATAGGTTTTCTCTATAGTTATTTTGACATTTAAATGGTATTAACGAATACAGTTCAACCCTTATTTCCAAGAATGTCTGCAAAGTCCACTTAATTAAATGCCAAGAATGAGACCAAAGTCCCAACATCACAGCACAGTAACTGGGCCCATATGACCAATTAAAGCAGCACAATTGCGGCAATGTTATCCAATAAACCCACAATTACCACCCCACACACAGACCTCAGTGCAACCTTCAGCTCTGGGACGTAGATTCAAATTAATCCAGACTAATGGAATAAATATCTTCTTTCCCCAGCAGCTGTAAAGTGATGTTCAGAAGTCTCAACTTAGTTTATGATGGACCTAAATTCACCATACTAAATGAAGCATTAAATCACCAGGCATGTCAAGAAAGGCCTAATAATGTGCGATGTGGGCAGTGTTACATTATTAAAGTCAGTAAATGACTCCTCAAATGAACATACTCCCAAAGCAGTGAAACCATGGGATGCTGACTGTGAAAACATTTCATGCCCACACAATCACACCAGCCACCAAACCACTTTGGACAACACTGCATAGAGTGTGTTTTGAATTTGTACACAGGCGCACACACCCCCAGGCCCCAGCACATAGACACATCTGCATCTATTGTCCTTTGTAAGCCCTCAAAGAGGTAGCAATGATCCAGAAACACAATATGGAGGTCCTAGATTAGTCTCTCTGTAGAGTAACTCATCTGTCTCCATCCCTCACCAATTCTATGACAGTTTAAAAATACAAATCTGAACATTAGAAACACAAGCCATTTAGCCCTGAGCTGTTTCCACCATTCAGTTTAGATCACAGTGAACAGTACCTCAATTCCATTTATCAGCCTTTGCTCTCTCACAGGACGACTTCTTAAAACCACATTTGTTGTTCCAGCCAGGCACATGTTTACAATCAACTTGAGCTCATCCAAAATGTTGTGGCTTGTATCTAAACACTCAACAAACGTCCTGCTCACCCATGATCAATGGTCTCTCCAGTGCTCTCCGTGGACTGCTGCCCCTTTAAGATGCATGCATGCATCAATCTTAAAGGCACCGGTGCTTACATGCAGTCGGTTTGCTCCCTGTGCAGCCCGTTCCAGGTTGCTGTGTAGCTGCGCACCTGAGAGGGAAGATTGTCCATCACCCCTGTTGGTTCATCTGCATGAGTATCGCGAGATCAGGAGCTTCCATATTTCCACATTCTTGTTTCCTAGATTCTCTGTGATCTCATTCCTCATTATTTCTGTAATCTCCTACAGTCATGCAATCCTCTTCGATCTTTGTACTTCTCCAACTTTGGCCCTTGTGCATCCCCAGTTTTCATCACTCTACCATCATTGACCACACTTTCAGCTGCCTAGGCCCTACACTCAGAAATCCCTTCTTAAATCCTTCCCACCCCCCATACCTTTACAATGATTCTTAAAACCTACTTCTTTGACAAAGCATTTGATCACCCGTTCCAATATTGGTTTCTGTGGCTCAATATCTTTGGTTCTGTTTACATAGAAGTCAAAAACATTAAACACTGATTTCTTCTCTCTTTACAAGGAAGTTGGCAGCCAGCTAAGCATAAGCATTGGAATATCCCAGAGATAAATAATAACCATATAATTAATCTACCATGGCTTTGGCATTGCCCCGAATGTCAAGCTAAACAGGTTCATCAACTATCAAGACACTAAGCAATTACCCGAGATAAAATATTAAACAGGATTACAAAATAAAAGGCAAGTCTTTGCTCATTCATCCAGCCACAGCAAGAAATGGAAGACATTTAATCAAAGGATTTTACATGAAATCAGCTTCATGTTTGTCACAAGCTTCAAGTTTTTAGGTGTCCAGATCACCAACAACCTGTCCTGGTCCCCCCATGCCGACACTATAGTTAAAAAAGCCCACCAACGCCTCTACTTTCTCAGAAGACTAAGGAAACTTGGCATTTGGAGCTACAATCCTCACCAACCCTAACAGATGCACCATAGAAAACATTCTTTCTGGTTGTATCACAGCTTGGTATGGCTCCTGCTCTGCCCAAGACTGCAAGAAACTACAAAAGGTCGTGAATGTAGCCCAATCCATCACGCAAACCAGCCTCCCATCCATTGACTCTGCCTACACTTCCTGCTGCCTCGGCAAAGCAGCCAGCATAATTAAGGACTCCACACACCCCGGACATTATCTCTTTCACCTTCTTCCGTCAGGAAAAAGATACAAAAGTCTGAGGTCACTACCAACCAACTCAAGAACAGCTTCTTCCCTGTTGCCATCAGACTTTTGAATGGACCTACCTTGCATTAAGTTGATCTTACTCTACACCCTAACTATAACTGTAACACTACATTCTGAACTCCCTCCTTTTCTTCTCTATGTATGGTATGCTTTTTCTGTGTGGTGCACAAGAAACAATACTTCTCATTGTATACTAATACATGTGACAATAATAAATCAAATCAAATCAAAATCACGTACAAACCAGTCAGGCTGTGACAACCAAGTTTCAGGTGCCAGGCACTTGCTACTGGGCAATGAGAGACTTAAACTTGAATATCACTGAACAGTCCGCACATTCTTTCTCCCATACTAATAAAGAAATCTGCAAAGCAAGAAAGAGACGACTCTTGTCTAAATAAATTTGCAAAAGACTAAGAAAGTATGTTACACAGCATTGCACACAATGAATAATTAGAAATCTAAATGATAAGCAAGATGATTTTATTTCCTACAGTGCAACAAATGGTCATTTGCAGCTCAAGGCTTATATCTGAAACAGGATGTTGGGGGGGGAGGAGGAAGGGGAGAGAGAGAGAGAGAGAGAGAGAGAGAGAGAGAGAATGAGAATGGATATGTACACGAGACCAGAAGAACGTCTGAAAACACAGTAGACATTGGTGGGGCACAGGTAATGGAGGATGCACAAGAGACCAGAATTGGAGGAATGTAGAGTTCGTGGAGGGTTGGACAGCTGGTGGAGGTTAGAGAGATTCTGAGGGATAAGACCATGGGAGAGTTTGGACACCAGTATAAAAATTTCAGAATTCTGGCTACACACATGCGCAGCCGCACAAAAGAAATTAAAGGGGCTGTGCGAGCACTTGTGAAATCACCCACATACCCAGGGATTAAAATTGCAGGGAATTTTGGAGCCAGTATAGGTGTGATTGAACAAGCCTTAATCTGAGATTAGCTATGATCAGTAGAGTTTTAGATGAGTTCAAATTTATAGAGGGTGGAAGATGGGAGACCATCCAGGACTAGAATAGGCAAATCTGGGGTGATAGCGCAAGTTGATTGGGTTTCAGCAGCAAATGGCAGGAGCATAGGCAGGCAATATAAAGGGAATCTTGAGGGGGAGCATACAGAATTGGAAGCTCAACTCATAGTCAAATAGGTTGCAAACAGTCTCATTCAACTCAAGATAATGGTCAGGGGAGGGATGGGATCAGTTGCTGGCAGGTGAAAGATGCAATTGGAAAGGGGTTAAAGGAGAAATGAGACAAGGTTGGGGCAAACCCATGAAGTGGAACTCCTGGCACAGTTGGAATGAGTAGAGGGCTATTGGCAGCGAGTGGAATGGAAAACACAACGTGAGCAGAATGGTTGGGAGGAGATGGGAGCAGGATAACAAAGTTGAAATCTCTCAGCATTGAGGGGGGGGGGGCGCACGGGGCACGGGGGGTGTGCTAAAGTCTTGCTCTGATGTTGGGGTGTGAGTGGAGGGTTTAAAAAGCATATCTTGCTAGGTGAGGTGAGGGCAGGGAGCAATGCTTTGCTCATCGAAGGGGGGTTGGAGCAATATCTTGCCGAGGAGTGGCTGGGACAACATCTTAGTTGCGGGTTTTCTGCACATCTACCCTACCAGGAGAAAGAATGGAATCTTGGTTATGTGGTTTTGACATCATTTAGGGTTCTCATTGTATAAACCATTTAATCTTGTAATGTTTAATTTACACCTCGAAGTCAGTACATTCAGAGTCTCAAGACTATTTGCCAATTTATAATTCAGTACCACATACACACTATCCTTCCACATTTTTGTGTCAGCAGCACTCACAATTCTGTTTAATGACAGAATGACACTTAAATTAAAGGACACCGGAGGAGAACTTCTGGAGCTCGACAAGCAGTATATTTCATTTTCTGTAAAATGCAGATTGTTATCTGGTGTAGTTGTTTTTTGATAAGATACAAGGCCCCAACTGCCTGTTCTGGTGGATATAAAACACTCCATGGCATTAGTTAAAAGGAGGATACAAGATTTTTGTCTGGTGGTCTGGTCAATTTTTATCCCTCAACTAAATTTGATTTGATTTATTGTCACATGTATTAGTATACAGTGAAAAGTATTGTTTCTTGCATGCTATACAGACAAAGCATACTGTTCACAGCGAAGGAGAGGGTGCAGAATGTAGTGTTACAGTTATAGCTAGAGTGCAGAGAAAGATCAACTTAATATAAGGTAGGTCCATTCAAAAGTCTGACGGCAGCAGGGAAGAAGCTGTTCTTGAGTCAGTTGGTACGTGACCTCAGACTTTTGTATCTTTTTCCCGACAGAAGGTGGTGGAAGAGAGAATGTCCAGGGTGCATGGGGTCCTTAATTATGTAATACAGATTGCTTGCTCACTCATTTATCACATTGCTATTTGTGGGAGGTTACTATTCAGAAATTGATTGCTGGGCTTTCCTCCATTACAACAGTCACTACATTTTTAAAGGCATTCATTGGCGTTGATGCACTTTGGGATGTCCTAGGGTAGTGAAAAGTGTTGCAAAATTGCAATGCTATTTCTTTGCTTTTGGTATGGAGGTTAGGGAGAGGAAAGGGTATTTTTAGTACATTTTTCCCTTGTTTCTAATCATGCTGTCCTTTTCACATCAATGCAGGATTATAAAGCACATATTGTACGGTGACAAAAGTATAAGCAGATTGCACTCTACTATACAATACTTTTGTTCTTTTATAGAATGCAGGTGTTGCTGCCAGGATAGCATTGGTTGCTTATCCCGAATAGGCCTTGAATCGAGTGACTTGCTAGGCCATAGGAGTCAACCATATCGTATGCATCTTGGGTCACATGTAGACCAGACCCAGTAAGGATGGCAGGTCTCCTGAAGCAGATAGGTTTTTATGACAATCAATAATAGTTTTATGGTTATCCTACTGAGTCATAGAATCATAGAGGTTTAGAGCATGGGAACAGGCCTTGTGCCCAACTTGTCCATGCTGCCCTTTTTGTTTTTTAAAACCTCTAAGCTAATCCCAATTGCCCACATTTGGCCCATATCCCTCTATACCCATCTTACCCATGTAACTGTCTAAATGCTTTTTAAAAGACAAAATTGTACCCGCCTCTACTACCACCTCTAACAGCTTGTTCCAGGCACTCACCATCCTCCGAAAAAATTGCCGCTCTGGACACTTTTTTATCTCTCCCTTCTCACCTTAAACCTATGCCTTCTGGTTTTAGACTCCCCTACCTTTGGGAAAATATATTGACTAGCTGATCTGTGCCCCTCATTATTTTATAGACCACTATAAAATCACCCCTCAGCCTTCGATGCTTCAGAGAAAAAGTCCCAGTCTATCCAGCCTCTCCTTATAACTCAAACCATCAAGTCCCGGTAGCATCCTACTAAATCTTTTCTGCACTCTTTTTAGTTTAATAATATCCTTTCTATAATAGGGTGACCAGAACTGTACACAGTATTCCAAGTGTGGCCTTACCAATGTCTTGTACAACTTCAACAAGACGTCCCAACTCCTGTATTCAATGTTCTGACCAATGAAACCAAGCATGCCAAATACCTTCTTCACCACTCTGTCCACCTGTGACTCCACTTTCAAGGAGCTATGAACATGTATCCCGAGATCTCTTTGTTCTGCAACTCTCCCCAACGCCCTACCACTGCCCTGGTTCAATCTACCAAAATGCATTACCTCGCATTTATCCAAATTAAACTCCATTTGCCATTCGTCAGCCCACTGGCCCAATTGATCAAGATCACGTTGCAATCGGAGGTAACCTTCTTCAATGTCCATTATGCCACCAATCTTGGTATCATCTGCAAACTTACTAACCATGCCTCCTATATTCTCATCCAAATCATTAATATAAATGACAAATAACAGTGGAGCCAGCACTGATCCCTGAGGCACACTGCTGGTCACAGACCTCCAGTTTGAAAAACAACCCTCTACAACCAGCCTCTGACTTCTGTCAAGAAGCCAATTTTGTATCCATTTAGTTACCTCGCCCTGGATCCTGAGAGATTTTACCTTATGCAACAACCTACCATGCGGTACCTTGTCAAAGGCCTTTCTAAAGTCCATGTAGACAACATCAACTGCACTGCCCTCATTTATCTTCTTGGTTATCCCTTCAAAAAACTCAATCAAATTTGTGAGACATGATTTTCCACTCACAAAGCCATGCTGTCTGTCCCTAATCAGTCCTTGCATCTCCAAATGCCTGTAGATCCGGTTTCTCAAAATACCTTCCAACAATTTGCCCACCACAGATGTGAGGCTCACTGGCTTGTAGTTTCCAGGCTTTTCCCTGCAGCCTTTTTTAAACAAAGGCACAACATTTGCCACCCTCCAATCTTCAGGCACCTCACCCGTGACTATCGATGATTCAAATGTCTCTGCTAGGGGACCCGCAATTTCCTCCCTAGCCTCGACAGAGACTAGCTTCATATTGCAGAGTTATTAATTGAATTTAAATTCCACCAGGTGATGGGTTGCAAAGCTTTCCATTAGAGAAATCAGTATCGGTATTAACAAACCTTAAACCAAAGCACTCAGTGTACACATCACTTCTCCATACATCACTAAAATACAGAACTTTATAAAAGGTTATTAAATTGAAGTATATACTGTATAATAATGGTAACAATGGTAGTCATTTCAACATAGGCAAAGCTACAAGAACTTCTGCTACTTAAACACACTTGAAAGTATTCAAGACCAACAGCAACAGACATGCTGTTTAAAATATACAAAATCACTCAGTGCATGTGCTGAATGGGAAGTTTGCTTCAACTGTCTTCCCTAGTCATTAATTATATGTGTCTGCTACAAAGTCTGAAATTATCATGTCTTGATTCGCTATTTACTCACAAGTGTCTTAAATGCAATATGCTTTTTTTTTTAAACCTCACGTCACTGAATAATTTGTCTGGATTATTTCATTAACCCTCTTCACAATTTTGGAACTTTTGAACTGGATCACCTCATCTTAATGCAGCAAAATCTTCCTGAAGCATTTTCTGTTACTTAGATTTGGTCTCATCGGAGCCGTCTTACCCACATGCTATTCTGAAATTTTCCATGATTTTTTTCACAGCAATCTCTCAAACCTTTTCTTGATTAGTACTCATGATTATCTCTTTCAACCATTTAAAATTAGTTCTTTTGTTTTGTTGAAATAATTTTTACACTGAACTGCATTTGACTCTATGGATTCAGTTTTCTAACATTGTAAACCATTCTCAAGTTTGTTGCAAAATTTACTGCAACTTCAATTTGAACAAATCTGAAGTTCTTTCGCTCAGTGCCAGTGTGTGTCACTGTGATTTAGTTGATAGCACTCTGAGTCGTATGGTGCTAGGTTTCAAATCCCATGGATAAAAATCAAGAGTGACATTCCAGTGCACTACCAAGGGAGTGGCATTGTTGCAAATGCTACCTTTCAGATGAGACATTAAACCTGATTGTTTGGGTGGATGTAAAATAACCAGCAACTCTCATTGAAGAAAGGGAGGGAAGTTATCTCTCGTGTCCTAGCTATTACTTATCCTTCAATCAAATTACTAACATTATCACTGCTGTTTGTGCAAGTTTACTGTGGGCAAATTAGCTGTCACATTTCGCACATTACAACATTTCATTGGCTATAAAACACTTGGAGGTGTCCAGTGGTTATGACAAACATTACAGAAAGGCAAGTCTTTCTGATCATTTACAAATAATAAGACTCTCAACACCAAGTCCTGGAATGTTGGAAACTTTTCAGAACTAAAATGGTACATGAAGCTGGAGGTAACCTAACCAATGATGTATTATTATATTTTAGTTACCCATTAAGTTCATTGACACAGCAAAAGGATTATTGCCCCTTTTCCAACCAAGGTCTTGTTTTAGAAATTCATACAAGAGAGATGAACTGCAAAATGGTGGAATCTGGGATAAAAACAGAAAATGCTAGAAATTCTCAGCAGGTCTGGCAACTTGTGGAAAAAGACGCAGAGTTAATGTTTCAGGTCAATTGGTCATCAATCTGAACAACTCACTTTCTCCACAGATGCTTTAGAAATTCACAGCCCAATTGCTGCAGTATGTACATCAGTCTTGTCCAACTCAGGGTGCAGGGGCTGCAATGGACTGGGCCCACCAAAGTTGCTGGACATCCAACTGACTTACACTTGAAAAGTGTTGTAAAACTGCTTGTGCACTTAGAAACTGCTTTCTCCCTGCATTACGCTCACTGGTGAGTTTTCAAGACAAGTCCCGGAGGAGAGCGAGAGAGGAGAGTGGACCTCTGAACGAGGGCAGACAGTGAGTGAGAGAGAGATTTAGTATGGTGTGCGGGTGTGAAGTAGAGAGGGGAGGGTGTGAATAGATGTGTGTGAGAGAGAGAAGGGAGTGCACGCATGCAGCTCATCAGGATTCTTATTCACCTTCATACTCTCACATTGGATGAGTAAGTGAGCATGCTGACACACATCATTATGTATATAGTAGCATTATGGAAAACTATACAAAGTCCCTATTCCAACTAAGACTTTAAATTGGTTAACAGCTCTACTAGGTGAACACAAAAAGAGTTGTTGTACACAAATACACTGCCTGATTAATCCCAATTTCAAGAAAAATTGTGGGAAGGCAGAAGGACATCTGGTAAGTGGGAGGCTTTCAAAACTGGGTTAACCAGGATTCAGGGTAAGCACATTCCTCCTAGAGTGAAGGGCAAGGCTATTAGAAGTAGGGAACCTTGGATGACTCAGGATATTGAGGCCCTAGTCAAGAAGAAGGAGGCACATGACATGCATAGGTAGCTGGAATCAAGTGAATCCCTTGAAGAGTATAGGGGGTGTAGGAGTAGAGTTAAGAGAGAAATCAGGAGGGCGCATGGATTGTTTTGGCAGATAAGGCAAAGGAGAATCCAAAGAGCTTCTACAAATACATAAAGGCCAAAAGAGTAACTCGGGAGAGAGTAGGGCCTCTTAAGAATCAACAAGGTCATCTATGTGCGGATCCACAAGGGATGGGTGAGATCCTAAATGAATATTTCTCATCGGTATTTATTGTTGAGAAAAGCATGGATGTTAGGGAACTTGGGGAAATAAATCGTGATGTCTTGGAGTGTACATGTTATAGAGGTGGTGGTGCTGGATGTCTTAAAGGGCATCAAGGTAGATAAATCCCCGGAACGTAATGAAGTGTATCCCAGGACATTGTGGGAGGCTAGGGAGGAAATTGCAGGTCCCCTGGCAGAGATATTTGAATCATCGATAGTCACAGGTGAGGTGCCTGAAGATTGGAGGGTGGCAAATGTTGTGCCTTTGTTTAAAAAGGGCTGCAGGGAAAAGCCTGGGAACTACAGGGCAGTGAGCCTCACATCTGTGGTGGGCAAATTGTTGGAAGGTATTTTGAGAGACAGGATCTACAGGCATTTAGAGATGCAAGGACTGATTAGGGATAGTCAGCATGGCTTTGTGAGTAAAAAATCATGTCTCACAAATTTGATTGAGTTTTTTGAAGGGGTAACCAAGGTAGATCAGGACAGTGCAGTTGATGTTGTCTACATGGACTTTAGCAAGGCTTTTGACAAGGTACCACATAGTAGGTTGTTGCATAAGGTAAAATCTCATGGGATCCAGGGTGAGGTATCTAAATGGATACAAAATTGGCTTGATGTTTTTCAAACTGGAGACCTGTGACCAGCAGTGTGCCTCAGGGATCAGTGCTAGCTCCACTGTTATTTGTCATTTATATTAATGATTTGGATGAGAATATAGGAGGCTTGGTTAGTAAGTTTGCAGATGACACCAAGATTGGTGGCATAGCGGACAGTGAAGAAAGTTATCTTGGATTGCAACAGGATCTTGATCAATTGGGCCAGTGGACTAACGAATGGCAGATGGAGTTTAATTTAGATAAATGCAAGGTGATGCATTTTGGTAGATTGAACCAGGGCAGGACTTGCTCAGTTAATGGTAGAGCGTTGGGGAGAGTTACAGAGCAAAGAGATCTTGGGGTACATGTTCATAGCTCCTTGAAAGTGGAGTCACAGGTGGACAGAGTGGTGAAGGCGGCATTTGGCACGTTTGGTTTCATTGGTCAGAACATCGAATACAGGAGTTGGGACGTCTTGTTGAAGTTGTACAAGACATTGCTAAGGCCACACTTGGAATACTGTGGACAGTTCTGGTCACCCTATTATAGAAAAGGATATTATTAAACTAGAAAGAGTGCAGAAAAGATTTACTAGGATGCTACCGGGACTTGATGGTTTGAGTTATAAGGAGAGGCTGGATAGACTGGGACTTTTTTCTTTGGAGCGCAGCAGGCTGAGGGGTGATTTTATAGTGGTCTATAAAATAATGAGGGGCATAGATCAGCTAGATAGTCAATATCTTTTCCCAAAGGTACGGGAGTCTAAAACTAGAGGGCATAGGTTTAAGGTGAGAAGGGAGAGATATAAAAGTGACAAGAGGGGCAATTCTTTCACAAAGAGGGTGGCGAGTGTCTGGAACAAGCTACCAGAGGTAGTAGTAGAGGTGGGTACAATTTTGTCTTTTAAAAAACATTTAGATGGTTACATGGGTAAGATGGGTATAGAGGGATATGGGCCAAATGCGGGCAATTGGGACTAGCTTACGAGTTTAAAGGGCGGCATGGATAAGTTGGGCCGAAGGACCTGTTTCCATGCTGTAAACCTCTATGACTCTAATATGCTTTAAAGAAGCAATATTAGTTTGATGGCTTCCTTCTACTCAAAATATGTTATTAAAGGAGAAAAGACCTCAGCCAGATATTTGCAACAGCATCCTTACCAGAGCCATCAATCTGGTCCAGGACTTTGCCTGATGTGTGCAATCTTTGACTACTACAAGTGCTGTTTGGAATAAGGTGCAAGGAGTTTACCCTTGGAGACAATGGCATCAGCCTGTATGCTAACAGTAGATTGACTGCAAGTCTCCAAAGTCCCAGAAAGTGTTATCAATGTCAACAGTCCATTTGTTTCCAAGCCGAGAGAGAGTTGGGCTCACAAAGGATCACCATTTCTAAGTGGATACATGGTGCTGGTCATTTGCACTGCCATAGAAATGGGCTCAGAGTGGAATGACTTTTAAGATATCACTGAACATCATAGACAGGCTAGTCTGCCTAGATCAGAGAGAGAGGGCAGAGTGATGGAGAGAAAGTCTCTATGGTTCACCACGTCAGAAAACTCTCACTCATATTGAAAAGACTAAGTTAAAATGAAGCTGGAAGATTTGCCTAGCTTGTGCTCCATGAATACTCTCACTATGAATGACAGTTCTGAGGCTGTAAGTTGCTGGGCTGAGAAAGGAAAAGAAAATAAGTAAACGCTCGGGAGCCAAGAGTCACTTTAGACTGATTTCACGAGTATTAAATGTCAACTCAAAGGACATTGTAACATAACTGTGAAGTGCAGTTTCATCAGTTGTACTGAAATAAAAAGGGAGGTATTTTGTTCTTTGCTTTAAAATATGAATTGCCCAGTTGGATAATGTTTAGTCAATAGTTCTTAGTCGTTTGTTACAGTAAATGTCTTAAAATATGAAATATTGTGCGTCATTCTTTAATCTATTAACTAGAAGTTTATATTTCTTTTGAATAATTATCGGTCTCCATAGGGATCGTAACAACATGGATCCACAGCCAGCCTGACTTGTCTGATTTCCATAGGCATCAAGTTAACCAGCTTAATTAAATCAGCATGGATCTTTTAAGTGGCTAATTTTTATTTATTTTTACTTCTTTGCATTTGTTCAATGTTCAAATAACATTTTTTTTAAAAAGTGATAAGTAACATGGTGACATTTGGTCAGACAACATTTTGATTTCTTAGATCAAGAGACTGAATTAAACAATTAAATGTTGAAAATTAATCTGAAGATGCGATGACATTTTCAAAATTAAAATCTAATTGAACAGACCATGCAATTGAGACTCCGATATTGCACTGTAGGTAGGATGGTATCACTACAGTTCTAATTTGGGTTACTATGGAAGTTGAACAGTCACAAGCTTTACTGAATAAAATTGTCTGAGCAAAAACATATATCCTATTTTTCTTGAGATTAAATCATAGGTTTCCAACTGCACCCTACACACTTCACTCAACATGCTGTATCGCTCAAAATCTATCTTCCTCTCCCAGCCAACATCCTTCAATTTCCACCTGTTGTGCTTCAGGCAGAGACTTGTACAAGATCAGATTTTGTACCAAAGAACAAAGAACAGTACAGCACCAAGTTCGGCCCACCAAGCCTGCGCCCATCACATTGTCCTACCTAGACCCCAACCGCCCCTATCCCTCTATACCCTGCCTGTTCATGTGCCTATCCAGTTAAGTCTTAAATGCCACTAACATGTCTGCCTCAACCACCTCATTTGGCAGTGGATTCTAGGCCCCCACCACCCTCTGTGTAAAAATTACTTCGCCTGCACATCTCTACTGAACCTTTTCCCCCTTATCTTGAACTTGTGCCCACTTGTAATTGCTATTTCTGCCCTGGGAAAAAGTTTCAATTATTCACCTTATCTATGCCCCTCATAATTTTATAAACTACTATCAGGTCACCCCCTCAGCCTCCATCTTTCCAGGGAGAACAATCCCAGTTTATTCAAACCCACCCCACCTCATAGCTAATACCCTCCATACCAGGCAACATCGTGGTAAACCTTTTCTGTACTCCCTCCAAAGTCACCACGTTCTTCTGGTAGTGTGACGACCAGAATTGGACACGGTATTCCAAATGTGGTCTAACCAACGTTTTATATAACTAACATAATTTGCCAACTTTTATACTTGAAGCCCCGGCTGATGAAGGCAAGTATGCCATATGCTTTCTTCACCATCTTTTCCACCTGTGCTGCCATCTTTAAGGATCTGTGGACCTGTACTCCCAGGTCTCTATTCTGCCATTTATTTTATAGCTCCCCACCTGAATGGGATCTACCAAAACGCATCACCTCGCATTTGTCCGGATTAAATTCCATTTGCCACTTCTCCACCCAATTTTCCAGCCCATCTATATCCAGCTGTATTCTATGACAATCTTCATCACCATAACAAACAACGGAGGTCCCAGCGCTGATCCCTGCGAAACACTAGTTACAGACCTCCATTTAGAAAAACATCCTTCCACCACCACCCTCTGTTTTCTATGGCACAGAGTAAATGGTCAATTTTGTGAAAATTAAGTACAGTAAATAACTAGGCACCAATAAAATTTGTAAGTGTTAAGCACCACAATCCTCTCTACTTAGGGAAGATGCTTACTCCAAATTTCCACTGAGTAGTAATTCCTTGCTCTGCATTTAACTTATTACACCCAAACCCAACAGGAAATAGCAGAGCAAATTTAATTCTGCCAGAGAACTTCCAAAGAGCCAATGCCAAAGCAATTTCCAGGTAATGGGTTTCAGTCCAGCTGCAATTAACCTATCCCAAGCTACAAGGTACGGATGATGCCAAAAATCACACGATGGATTAACACCAACAATTCAAGCAAAAGTACCCCAATATGATGGCTTGTCTTCCTCGCAAAGTCAGGTTGAAGGGAAACTTCTTCCAAGCAGTGCCAAGCTATCGCAAAATAAAAATACCAGAAAAAAAATTAATCCTTTGCAATAGTTTCCAAAACAGGATACTGGTAGTGCCCGACAGTATGGACCCCAAGGAAGTCTGTTATCAGTACTGAGATGCAGGTTCTGCCTACTAAAATGACAAAGCACAAAAAAAATATTTTTTTTCTTAAAAAATTGTCCTGATTCTGGATAACAAATATAAAAAGTTTGGATGCTTAGAGGCTATCCAAATGCTCCACTCCATATAAATCATTCAGGATATATTGCAGTTTTAAGTCCCACTGTGCTCACACTTGGAACAAATGCACTCAGGCAATTGCCCGTACAAAATCTAAATCACTCAGCAGGATGGAAAAGCACACAACCCTTTAAGCGATTTTAAATATGTAAATGTAATTTTCTTCCAGACAAAATAAACTCACTCTAATGAAAGCAAAACTAATAACCTGGTTTTGCATTGGCAGCAGCAGAAGGAATGAATTAGAATGAAGCACAAGATGAATATACAGGTTTAAACCCATAAATCTAGTTATAAAATAACAGAAAGTACACAATGCTAATCAAATAGAGTGCATCCAGACACGATACAATCCTGAATTACTTTTTCAATTGTCCTGTTTTAAGTGAAAGAGCACCATTTGCTGCCACCAGTGTTAATCATGGGTGTGGATATGTATGTATCCACAAAAGTGATGTAATTGAAAACAGGATTTAAAAATTGGCTAAATGAGGAAATGGCTCCACAGTATCGACTCAGTTCAAACAGCATTAACAACTACTGCACATATGCAACCAGGAAATGGACAGCAGCAGCATGGATAGAGTTGGCTAAAGGACACCCCAAGCAGTTAATTGATGTTTTTAGGGCTTTGATATCTAAAATAACGGGAGCGCTTAGACAAAGTTAGCCTTAAAACGTGAAATGAATTCATCAAACGAAGAACAAACCTACAAGAGCTTGTCTTCAATTTGTCACAGATGCATCTATCCGCCGGTCAATCGACGTGGCGAGTGGGGAAGATCGCGAGGGATGGAAAAACCAGATTCACGCCCGGTTTCTTGCCCCTCGTGACCTTACCAGCCCTGGATTGCCGGCATGATCAGCCTCAAACCTGGGAAGTGGTGAGATTTAAATACTTAAAAATGTCATTTCCATATTATTAGTGAGTCCCGGATGCAATCATCTGGGCTCACTTGCCTTAATGGCTTTGCCGGTGGAGGTCCTCACCGGTGAGGATCACGTATGGTCCCCAACAACGGGGGAATCTGATGTGATGACCTCGCTGGTGGGGCTGGAGGCCACCGAGGTTCCCCCCCAACCCCCAGGTAATTGGGAGCAGTACCAGCCTGGAACTGCCCACCAGGCACTGGGCAGTGCCAAGGGGCAGGGCAGCTGCCCACTTTGGAATTGGGGATCAGCTGTGGCGGTGGGGTCGTGCGGAGGGAGAATTACTGGGGAGACTGACAGATCTCTCATCTGTTGCACAGAACACAAATCTGTGCATGCGCAATAGAGCCCTCTAGCTGTGAGCAGCCAGCTTTCCAGCGAGAATAGACTCCATCCACTCCCTCTATTGGCGTGAATCACACTTTGCCTCTTTTTTGCAGTAAGTGGCATAAGATTGTATCTGAAAGCTCGCTGCAAAAATGGGCATGATTCTCTCCCGTTTTCATGCTCATTGAGCACTTAGAATTATTTTGGTAAGAGTGCCCCGAGATCCAGTCTTCACACTGTTGAGCATTACCGCCGTATTAAATGGTATAGACTCAGAACAAATCGAGCTCAAAACTGGGTATTCATGAGGTGATGTGGCCATCAGAAGTGGAATTGTACTCAACCATAATCTATAACCTCGTGGTCTGACATATCCCTCATTCTATTATCATCAAGCCAAAGAATCAACCAGACATAGCTAAAAGTGAGGTTTCAACCTGGTGAAGCTACAATACAGGTCTACTTGCATGCAAAGCAGAAGAAGCACATGATTGACAAAAACTAAGCAATCCCACAAACAACAGATCAGATCAAAGACCTGCAGTTGTGTCACACTCAGTCGTGATTCTTGGTGGACAATTAAACAATTCACAGGAAGAGGTGGATCCACGAATATCCCACACTCAATGGGGGAGCCCAGCCCAGTGCTGAGTGGATGATACATCACAGTTCCTCCTCTTCAGCCAATTCCATTCAGCTGTTTCGTAAAATCAAGTAGAGTGAGGGCACTGGATACTGCGATGGCTACAGGCCCTGACACTATCCGGGCAATAGTGGTGAAGACGCGTGTTCTGGATCGAGCTGTGCCCCAAGCTTCGTACAGCTACAACATTGGAATCTACTCAAATTGTGTGGAAAAAGTGTCCAAGTATGTCCTGTCCACAAATCAGGTTGCACCTGAGCCGATTACTGCTCCATCAACCTCCTGTTGATCATCAGCAAAGCAATTGCAGGTGGTACTAACAGTGCCAACAAGTCCCACTTTCACAGCAACAACCTGCTCAATGCGCATTTTGAGTTCTGCCAGGGCCACCTGGCTCTTGACCTCATTACAGCCCTGGTCCAAACATGAATAAAAGAGCTAAACACAAGAGGTGAGGTGAGAGTGGCTGTCTTTGATATCAAGGCAGCATTTGACCAAATGTGGCAAAGGAGTGCTAGCAAAACTGGAATCCATAAGAAACAGGGGGGCGGGGGGGGGGGGGAATACTCTCCATTGGTTGCAGTCACACTTAGTGCAAAGCAAAATAGTTATGGTTGAAGAATCATTACAGCCACAGGACAGCACTGCAGGAGTTCCTCAGGGTACAGTGCTAGGCCTAACCATCTTCAGCTGCTTCATCAATGACCTTCCCCTTATCACAAGTCAGAATTTGGGTTGGTTATTAACGATTGCACAGCATTTAGTACCATTCGTGACTCCTCAGATACTGAAGCAGTACAATTAAATTTGGAGCAAGATTTGGGACAACATTCAGGCTTGGGCTGATAAGTGACAAGGAACATTCACACCATACAAGTTCCAGGTAATGCTCCTCAACAAGAGGATCTAGCCATCTCCCCTTGACATTCAATGACATTATCACTGTATCCCCCACTATCAACAGCCTGGGAATGACCAGAAAATGAAATGGGCCAGCCAAATACACACTGTGGCCACAAGAGCAGGTCAGAGGCTTGGAATTCTACAGTGAGCAACTCATCTCCAGTCTCCCCAAAGCCTGTCCACCATGTACATTAAGAAAGGAAGGAAACAGAAATTGGGAACTACAAACCTGTTAGCCGGATATCAGTAGTAGGAAAAATGCTAGGGTTTATAATAAAGGATTGAATAACAGGACACTTAGAAAATGGGAAGTTTGGGCAGAATCAACATGGATTTATCAAAGGGACACCATGTTTAACAAATCCGCTGGAATTTCACTGAGGATGTAACTAGCAGAATAAATAAAGGCGGCACCAGTGGAGGTTGTATATTTAGAATTTTAGAAATCTTTTTATAAGGTCCCACACAAGAGGTTAGTAAACAAAATTAGAGCACGTGGGGTTGGGGGTAATATACTGGCAAGCTTTGAGAAATGGTTAATGGAAGAATAGGAATGAATGGGTCAGTTTCAGGTCAGCAGGCTGTGACTGGTTGGGTACCATAAGGATCAGTGCTTGGGTCCCAACTATTCACAATCTAGGAGTCCATAGAAATTCATAGTGCAGAAGGAGGCCATTTGGCCCATTGAGTCTGCACAGACCATAATCCCACCTGGGCCCTATCCCCATAACCCCGCATATTTACCCGCACATCTTTGGACTATGGGAAGAAACGGGAGCACCCAGAGGAAACCCACGCAGACACCAGGAGAATCTGGAAACTCCACACAGACAGTGACCCTAGGTCAGAATTGAACCTGGGTCACTGGCGCTGTGAGACATCAGTGCTAACCGCTCTGCCACCGTGCCACCCTGTATCTGTATCAATGATTTGGATGTGGGGATTAAATGTAACATTTCCAAGTTTGCAGATGATACAAAACTTGGAGGAAGTGTGAGTTGAGGAGGAGGATGCAAAGGCGATTTGGAGTGTCTAAGCAAGTGGGCAAAAATTTGGCACGTGGAACACAATTCGGAGAAATGTGAGGTTATCCACTGAGGGAGGGAAACAGAAAAAGAGTATTGTTTAAATGGAGGGGGGCTGGGAAGTGCTGAACATCACAGGGAACTTGGGTGTCCTTATTCAACCATCACTAAAAACAAGCATGCAGGTACGGCAAGAAATTAGGGCAACAAATGGAACGCTGGCCTTTATTACGAGAGGATTTGAGTATAGAAATAAAGATGTCTTACTGCAATTATTTGCAGGCTTGGTTAGGCCACACTTGAAATAGTATGTGCAGTTTTGGCATCCTTACCTAAAGATAAACTTGCCACAGAGGGAGTGCAACAAAGGTTCACCAAATTAATTCCCAAGATGGAGGGATTGTCCTATGAAGAAAGGTTAAATAGATTGACTCTTTATTCTCTGGATTATAGAAGAATGAGAGGTGATCTCATGCACAGATACTAAATTCTTATAGGGCTTGACAGGATAGGCACAGAAAAAATGTTTCCCTGCTGAAGTGACCAGAACCAGGGGACTCAGTCTCGAATAAAAGGCAGTCACTTAGGACTGAGATGAGGAGGAATTTCTTCACTCAGTGTGGTGAATCTTTGGAAGGCTGTGGAGGCTTAGTCGTCGAGTATGTGCAAGACTGAGATCGATAGATTTCTACATATTAAAAACATCAAGGGATACAGGGAAAGTGCAAGAAAATGCTGTCAAGGTGAAAGATCTGCCATGAACTCGTTGAATGACGGAGTGGGCTCGAGGGACTGAATAGCCTACGCATGCTCATATTTCTTCTATTGACCAGTGACTCCCACAGCTACCTTGACTACACTTCTTCCTAGCCCACTTGCTGAAAGGGTCGTATTCCATTCTTCCAACTTCTCCACCTCACT
Organism: Mustelus asterias; assembly: GCF_964213995.1. NCBI lineage: Eukaryota > Metazoa > Chordata > Chondrichthyes > Carcharhiniformes > Triakidae > Mustelus > Mustelus asterias. The sequence continues at coordinate 107,547,434 of NC_135808.1, read as the reverse complement.
TCTCATGATGCAATGAATCATACCTTTGTTTCCAATGGGTCCTCCATTTCCTCAACCATGGTTGACCAGGCCCTTGACAGCGTCTGTTCCATTTTCTACACTTCTACTCTCACCCCTTCTCCTTCCTCACTGAACAATTATGGAGATTTCCCTTGTCCTTGCCTTTCATTCCACCAGTCTCCATACTCAAAGGATCATCCTTTACCATTTCCACCTCCAGTAGGATGCCAACACCAAACACGCCATCTTTAGCATTCTGAAGGGGCTGCTCCCTCCACGACTACTGATCAATGTCTCCATCATCTTAAACACTCCCACCCCTTCCCAGGACACATTCCCATGCTAGTGCAGGAGATTCACTCTCTCCCCTCACCATCCAAGGCTTCAGATATTCTCTCCAAGTAGGACAGTGATTTACTTGCATCTCTTTGAATTTAATATAGTGTATTTGCTGCTCATTGTGCAGTCTGCTCTGCACTAGAGAGACCAAATGTAAAATGGACAACCACGTTTAGAACATTCAATCCACAAGTGCTACCATAAGCATCCATTTGCCTGTCATTTTAATTTGATGTTCCATTCCCACGCTGTCCTCAACTTCCTACACTGTTCCAATGAAGCTCAACACTAATGGCAGGCACAGAACCTCATCTTTCAATTGGGCAATTAACAGCCGTCCAAATTCAATACGGAGCTCAACAATTTCAGATCACATTTCTACCCAATCATTTTAGACAAAGTGTTGATAATAATTCTGCTATTCCTGTTTACACCTGGACTCATCACTCATTTGGGGTTTACTTCGCCGTTTTCATTTTACTATGGCCCGTTTCCCCATACCATAATTTACTTTGTAATTTAATCTCTCCTGCATTCTACCCCATCACGTGCCTTTTTGTTCTTCCCACCCATTTCCAGTACCCCTCTGTACTTACTTAAAACCGGTTACATCTAACTTCTTCCACTTCTGACAGATCATCAGAAATGTCAAGTGCGTGTCTCTGTCAGTGCTGCACGACCCGAGTATGCTCAGAACTTGCTGCTTTTATTCCAGCTGCACGATTGGTCAAATTACATTTTAGGTATATATATTTTTAACTCATGTGGCTGAAGACGGATTAATTGTATTTCTGGGGTTATACAGAGGGGTGGGTGAAGACAATGTCATGGCAGCTGTACCTCAGAATTGCTTTTTGTTGGAATGTAATTAAGGAAATTATCAAAATTGGGGCAAAAGACCATGCACAATACAACTGATGAATAACAAGGAGAAAATCACCAGCTAGAAAGCTGAAAAATTCAGTCAACATAAAATCAAGGGAGAAAAATATAAGCTATTTCACAAAAGGAGGAGAAAATTACAACCAATAGACAAGATGGCCATAGAAGACGTGATATATATGCAAGACGAAATGTTTTGTCACCAGAAAATCATACAGTAGAATGCTTTATATATTTGATCCTATTCAGAGTTTCATCTGTTAAATCCTTGTACAGAGGTGAATGGGTTAATGTGCTTACATTACAGTGAACATCTATCAATAAGAGTGGAATACCAATCAACAATTCTGTTTATATTGCAGCTCACCAATCTTGAATGCTATTTGTTCAGTGCTGTGTACATCCATCTTTCTGTTCTGCAAGGCACAACAAATGTAGATTATAACTTTTGGGCTGGGGTTTGCAATACTTTTGCCTGTGCTGTTACACAGTTAAAACCTAGTTGAAGCAGCAGACAAAGGCCTTTCATTGGGTGTTCTCCGATCTACTCCTGTAGCTTTCTGTAACATTCATCACCACACAATAATAGCCTCTTCATCCATGATAAGGAGAGACATTATACCCTATTATGCACTCAGAATAGAGAAACCCTAGCATTCATTCTGCAGCCTGTATTTATGTTGCTCTTTTTTTCACGTGTCATTCAAAGTCCGTATTGACTCACCATTAGAAAAGATTTGGTATGAAAAAAAGTGTTTTTTTTAAAAAGGAAGGAAGGAAGGAAGGAAACGAGAGAAGACAATAACTGGCAAAAATTCAGTTCTACTTTGGACAGTGTAGAGCGTAAAAATCTCTGCCTGCATCAGAATAAGGAATTCAATTTGGTCATAAAAGATGGAACCCTGGCCTAAAATCAAGGCATTATTACTTCAATGGAATAACCCCTAATAACTATTTTTGACAGGCAGCTCAGGATCCGCAAAAAGTTCCTTTTAAAAATGAAGCTCATTTCACAAAAGCAAGTCAGCCAGTCAGCTTTATAATTAGAAATATAACACTAATAATTTCACTCACATTTTGATGGTGGAATTATATCTTTTAAAAAGGTGCACAATAAAAACAAATCTTTTTTGCAGAGAGAGAGAACGACACCAAATTAAGCTGTGCGATATTAACATATGAATGCTTAACATGTACATTCTTCACTCTTTTAGAGGCTTTAATCCATTTACAAGTATTTCAATGCTAATGCCATGTGTATTATTTATAGAAAAGTGTATACACAGAACTTTTTGGGAAAATTTTGTGCTCAAGGAAACCGGATGACAATAGGGAATGGCCCAATTTTCCCAACTAGCATCAGCACCAAACATCCCTAAATTAGGCACAACATGGATTATAGCGTTGCTACTCCAAAATGCTTTATTGGCAACATCAAAAGAACCCCATTACTGTACTGTGACATTTCCATTTCACACACTGGTCTAACACTACAGTAGCATAAATTGTGCTCATTAAATTATCCACCCTCGTTTGACCTTTCCAACTACTAAACATGAGACTTCTATCACAATCAATCTAGGAATGTGAAAAGGATGGTACTTTGACGTCATATTAGCCAGTCCTCTGCAAAGGGAATTCTGAAGTCTAGACCAGCACAGCTTAGCAAAATTTTTCCTGTTATTAATAGGAAATATGCCCCTGAAGCCTTAAACCTGCTCTTACAATATCTAACACTAGCAATTCAAAAACACAATTTACTGCAAGATCATCATATATCAGAGATCCAATTATATAATTCCCAAAGCCAATTCACTTTAATATTATGCACTGAGGTACATTCTACCCTACATTTTCTAATCGTGTAGCTAATAAATTAATTTAACTGTAAATCATTTATGATCTCATTAACATTAACAAGTTAATTGTGTTGAAATAACTGTCCAGTTCTCTTCCTACACAACCCTCTATGAAAAAGGTGAGAATAGAGTAGTGTAATTTGCTGCCACATGAGGGTTGCCAACTGATTGGAGGTATTCCTGGAAGTTTCAACACATTGTCTCTTCCATCTTCTTCTGTCGGGAAAAAGATACAAAAGTCTGAGGTCACGTACCAATTGACTCAAGAACAGTTTTTTCCCTGCTGCCATCAGACTTTTAAAGATTTGACATTAAGTTGATCTTTCTCTACACCCTAGCTATGACTGTAACATTACATTCTGCACTCTTGTTTCCTTCTCTATTAACAGTATGCTTTGTCTGTACAGCGCGCAAGAAACAATAATTTTCACTGTATACTAATACATGTGACAATAATAAATCAAATCAAAAGACCTCCCACTTTCAACCAAACAGTTTAGTATCTTAATGCACAAATACATATATACACACACGAGTTAAGCAAAATAGTTGATGGCATAAGTTGGATACAAAATCAAAAATTTTCATTAAAGCAATAATTCCAGTTAACCATTTTTAATGATCCAATTATACTGCAAAAAGCAATTATCCACTCACAAGCAATATTTGACATTACAGTTTGTGATCTGCTCTCATCTTTCAGATAAATGTTCTTAATATTTCTTCTATGCATTATCAAAATATTTCACCATGTACCTGTAATGAATAGCCTACATCTTTCAATTATCAACATTGTTGGTCTATCTTTTGTGATCACCATTATTCCAGCCGCCTTCAAGCAGCTTGTTTTGTCTTTTGTCATTAACCCGGTCAGCCCACCTAAAAAAAACTCAATGCTTATAAAATCCAAACTCATCTAAGTCGTCAATCTCCCATAACCAGAGAGAGCACTTGAACACTTTTGATTTGATTTATTGTCACATGTATTAACATAATAAAAAGTATTGTTTCTTGTGCACTATACAGACAGTATTGTTTCTTGTGCACTATACAGACAGAGCATACCGTTCATAATTATGCTGGCTGCTTTGCCGAGGCAGCGGGAAGCGTAAACAGAGTCAATGGATGGGAGGCTGGTTTGCGTGATGGATTGGGCTACATTATCTTTTGTAGTTTCTTGTGGTCTGAGGCAGAGCAGGAGCCATACCAAGCTGTGACACAATCAGAAATGGTGCATCTGTGAGAGTTGGAGAGAGTCGTAGTTGACATGCCAAATTTCCTTCGTCTTTTGAGAAAGTAGACTTGCATCTTTTCTAAGAGTAGAGGAAAAGTTTGTCATCTCATGTTGCTGTGACTTCCATTCTCTCTCTCTCTCTCTCCAGTCAACCCTTTTATTTTACTGATGCTAATTTAACTCATGGTTAACATGCCTCTTAATATTCTCATTAATTGCTGCTTAGGCACCATCCAACATCATTTTCTGGCTGCCTATAACTTCACTTTGTTGAAAGTAATACTCATTGCAGTATCTTAATTTGCCCCACCCTATTTCCAAGAAGTCAAACTGTTGAATTCCTAAACATTCTTAATCTTTTCTTCCTCTTACAATGTCATGCTTTTAAAATTCCAGCTCATCAAATTAAATAATATCCACTGTGGGGTTTACTTGGACTGCCTTTCACTTTGAAACTTTGGTGGTGTTTTATCATGGCCTTGACAATTCACTGCAAGTTCTTTCAAGTGAAACATAAAATTGTATGGTGAAGGATCACTGCAACTGTGACCACAATTATAATACAGAAAAATAAATCAATTTCAATCCATTTCCGTCACTCCTAAAAAGAGGGTAAAATAAAGACTTCAAGTCACCAAATGCCTAGCAAAGCACCATGAACTGGCAGCAGCCTTGAATGAATCACTTGCATATTGAAGATCATTTGCAATAGGCACTTTCAGCAGTCGAATCATTAATGAGTAACTTTCACCTATTTCTGTGGAGGGGAAAAATGCCGTGCTTCTAGCATTTGAGCAGATTACATTAAGTTGCTTAGTATGTTAGTAGCACAATCTGTGGCAATAATGTCATTTAACAACACTACTCAAGAAAGAAAATCTAATCCTTAAAATGTTCAAATTGGATACTAATTGCTTTGGTTCTCCAGATCCAATCACATATCAGCTTGACAAACACATCATAAGGACCTTGAATCAAAGTAGCTCTATGGTGGGGGAAGGGAAGCAAGAAGTCAATACAAAATGATGAGAGAAAAGCTACATTAAGGAATGAAGCGGTTTAATTAAAAAGCAAGCTGTTTACTGTGATGACAAAAAGCTTTTTAAATCTTAAAATCGTTTCTTCACTGATAAATTTAATTAACCTGAATGTTTTTAATTTCAATTATGTCCAGAATGTGGTGGGTGTACTTACAGAAGACAGAGCTTTATAAATTACAGAAAAAGTGCACTGTTTTCTTGCACTCCAGTTGCTCTAAGAGCAAGGTTTGACTCACAGCTAGAGTGGCCATTCATCCAGTTTTCAGCTAATCTCTTCCCTGTACAGTACTGATAAGGACTAGGTCATTCAGCACATAGAACCTGCTGCATCATTCAATAAGATTCTGGCCTTAACTCCACTCTTACCTGCCCCCCCATAGCCCTCAATTCTGTTGTCTATCAAAACTTTGCCATGAATATATTCGATGACCCAGCTGCACTATACTGTGGAAGAAAATTCCATAATCAAACAGTCCCTCAAAGGAGAAATTGCTTCTCATTTTCAAGTTCAATATTTGGAAACTGTGCCCCCTTGTGCTAGATTCCCCCACATTGGGAAATCCTCTCAGCATCTATCCTGTCAAGCTCCCTCAGAATCTCACATGCTTCAATAAGATCACCTCTCATTCTCCTGGATCAACTGTGTATAGGCCCAAAAATTAAAAGCAAATTACTGCAGATGCTGGATACTGAAACAAAAACATTAAATGCTGGAAAAATCTCAGATCTGACAGCATCTGTGGAGAGATAACACAGCAAACATTTCAGGTCTGGATGACTGATCACAGCCCGACCTGCCAAACCTTCATCAGAGCCCAACCTTCCCAACCGCCCAACCTTCGGAAAGGCTCAATCGGCTCAACTTATTCCCAAATGAAAAACACTTCTTCCCAGGAATCAACCTATTGAACCTTCTCTGAACTGTTTCCAATGCAAGTAAACTCTTCCTTGGGTACCATGCCCTGAAAGAGCATTAGAGACCATGGACCTCCTTGTTGTCTGTGGTTATGCTTGGCAAGGCACTACAGTGGTTTGCCATTGCCTTCTGTCGATGTCTGGCCAGGAAACTCTCCCAATCTTACTGCTTGCCATAGGCATATTGGAAGGATTGAAAAACAACTCGTCTCACAGATCAAAAAGAAATAAGCATTTCCAATCAGAGGCAACAGTTCAAGTCATAGTGCTCCTGGACCCTGCTTGCTTCAGCATCAATGGATTGTTTTGCAAAGTGCTACAGGTAAAAGATGGTACTGTATTCAGGGGAGACATGCACAGGCGTAATGATTAATCACTACATTTAGCATCCAGTCTGATGGGTTATTCTTCTTTAAAATTCAATTTCAGAATGTGGACGTTACTGGAAAGGCCAGCATTTATTGTCAATTGTTAGTTGCCCTCGAGATGGTGATGGTGGACCTTCTAAAGACTTCCAGAATTTTGAAGCAGCAACAAAGAAGCAAGTGGAATATCCGTCCAAGTCATGATGGGGTATTACTTGGGTGGGTAGTCAGCAACATTATTCTCATGCAGCTCCTGCCCTCATCCTGCTGTGTATCCTGTAGATGGTGCACAATACAGTCAAGGGATGCCTGTGGTGAACGGGTTGGATGCTTAAGCTAGTGAGTGAAAGGCTGATCAAGCAGAAGCTTTTGTCTGGATGACGTTTTACTTCCAGGTGTTGTTGTTGCAGCTACACCAATCCCACTCCTGGCTTGAGGACAGTGCAACTGTTTTGGGCAGTAAGGAGGTAAGTTACTGTTAAAATACCCAACTCATGACATTTTTGTGGCCCTTCCAGTTCAGTTTCTGATCAATGGTGACCTCCAAGACAAATGAATGTTCAGGTTCTCTTGGAGTCTGTCATTGCATGGAACTTGTGCAGTCCAAATATTATCTGCCAATTATCACTCCAAAGTGATACTTGTTGTCCAGGTCTTACTGCATATGGTTTGAGATGATTGGACTCTAACATTTGACAACAGAGACTCTACCGATAGAATTTTTCTTCTCATCCACACTGACTTCACTTTAACCAAAGCTGATTAGGACCACAGTCAGTCAAATACTGCCATGATGCCAAGGGCAGTCACTCTCATCTCCCCTCTCAAATTCGATAATAGCCTTGGTCCAAACAAGGGTACGACTGAGGTCTGCAGAAGGCTGGTCCTGGTGTAACTCAAACTGGGCATCTATGAGCCTGTTATTGATAAGTGCTGCCTGATGTTATGGTTAATGACTCCTTCCATGCCCTTGCTGACAACAGGAATAGGTTATTTGGGTAATAACTAGGACCAAATTAAATTTGTCCGGCTTTGTCGACAGGACTTATCTGAACAATTTTGCAAATTGTTGGATAAGTACCAGTTTTGTAGCTGTAACTGAATGACTTAACTGGTGGCACAGTTAATTCTGAGATCTTCAGCACAACTGGGATGCTGCCAGGGCCCCAAAGCTCTTGCAGTGTCCAATGCACTCAGCTGTTTCTTGAGGGTACCTGAAGTGAATTAAATTGGCTCAAGACTTGCATCTGTGATTGGCTGGAAACTCAAGATGAGGCAGAGAATGATCCCCTAAGTCAGCCTTGTCGGTTGTGGTCTGCTAGACTCCGCACATTGAAGGTGGAGATTTTTCTTCATCCTTTTTGCCCTTGTCCATGGATCACTTGCAAAGCAATTTGTGTCAATGCGACTGAAATAGTCTTTAATTCAATGCTGAGAACACAGCTGTTGCAGGTTGAACCTGCAGTCTCCTCAACATTGAAGTAAGTCAGTATACACACAATTAACAGAGTTTCCAAAGTAACAAACTAGTGAAACTTGATCATGGCAAGATCAATTTCACTATAAAAAGAGCTTCACATAGCAAGAAAATACTAAAACATAACACACTTATATAATACTAAAAGAGTCATTTGGTAGCACAGAATTGAATATTACTGAAAAGAGCTACACATTGCTGACTCTTTTCATCTTGCACTCATCAGGACAAACACAAGAATGCCAAATTTCAAATGTTCACAATGATTTATACTGGATGAAAAATGGGGTGATTGGTTGGCAAGTTGACTCTTCCTTTTGGACACTTTTGGACCTGAAAAGTGTCCGGTCTACTTCATAGCACCTTGGAAAGGCAAAAGTATCTAAAAATATTTGAGCAGGTTAAGCAAGCCATTTCATGCTGCTACTATGCAGAGGCTATAGTAGTAGTATTTTCCAATAATAGGATGTTGCCATTAGTCCAGAAAGATGTTTTGCACACCGAACAATTAAGCAACTGTGTATATAAATTTCAATGCTGGGTAGTACATCCCAACAATTGGCTCAAATATGTTCTCCAGATGTAATAGCCAACACTTGCAAATCCACAAACAAAATATCTGCTGTGAACGGGGATTCTGCAATTGGGCAGCAGATGCTGAATGATCCCAAGTATGATAACAGCTACATTATCAATTCAATCAATTCAGCTTGTAACATGGCTCACGTGTGCTTTCCAGAAATAACATGCATTGATACTTGGGGACCTGTTCTCTGCAAATAAAAAGGAACATGCTCAAGTCTTGCACCTTTTTTGCATTACTTGAAAGCATGGAGAGCCTATCGGTCCCCTTTGCTTTCTCCATGGCAATGCATCAGCCAAATTTGTTCAATTTGCCAACCAATCACCCTTGGTTCTCTCATGTGGTATGGATTGTTGTGTTAATATTGGACAGCAATCTCTCTACCCTTTGATTATCTTCAAGATAGACAGGCTTTATGTCTGTAAGATGGCACCTCCAACTGTGTCCATTGACTTAGTACTGCGCTGAAGCATCATTCTCAACAACCTATACTCAAATCTCAAGACCCTACTGTAGTGCTTGAACCCAAAATCTTTTGATTCAACCAACATCACACACGGAGATTTGGTCATTATCACATTCTTGTTAGTGGGACCATGCTGTGTGCAAACTGACTGCAATATTTCCCACAATATACTTCAAAAAGTACCAAATAGGGGAAGCGATGGCCTAGTTGTATTATCACTAGACTATTTATCCAGAAACTCAGCAAGTGTTCTGGGAACCTGGGTTCGAATCCCACCACGGCAGATGGTGGAAAATAGAATTCAATAAAAAATATCTGGAGTCAAGAATCTACTGATGACCATGAAACCATTGTCGATTGTCAGAAAAACCCATCTGGTTCACTAATGTTCTTCAGGGAAGGAAATCTGCCATTCTTATCTAGTCTGGCCTACATGTGACTCCACGGCCACAGCAATGTGGTTGACTCTCAATTGGCCTCTGAACAAGGGCAACTAGGGTTGGACAATAAATACTGGCCAGCTAGCGAAACCCATGTCCCATGAACAAATAAAAAAGAATTGGCTTTCAAGTGCTTTGGGATATTCTATGGTTGTGAAAGGCACTGAGTTTTCCCAAAAATGGCAAAGACCCTTTTTAAAGGGCACCCAATCCCACAGTTGAGAGATAGTATGCCCCCTGCCCCCAACCAATGGACATGAAGAAATCTACGCCTCCCCACCCATCATTGCCCCCACCCCCTGACATTTCCAACCCAACGCTACCATGTCCCTGACCAGCTAGGGGCAGCACTGACCTCCGTGCACCCTGGCATGGTCATCTAGACTGCTGGAGAGCAGTATTGATTCTCATTGGCATGACTTCATGGGGGGAGGACACTACATCTGATGTTCCCAGAAGGTGTGGTGTTATGCCATTTTAAGCATACTTAAGTCCATGCAGATTCTTGGTAATCAGGTTCAAGCCCTCACTGGGCATGAAGCTGATTATGGTCACCGGTTGGGGGGAGGGGGGGGGGGTTGCGGGAAACATCTCCTTTTGAGACCTCCCCGATGCAGATCCCATTATGGCCCTCTTTCGAGAGTTAGCAGCCATAGTGGGATTTGTGCCTGTGCTGAATGAGCCCAGAAAATCCCAGTCACTATTAAATTTAAATCGTTAAGATGCAGAAGTGCTAACCCCGAGTCAATAGAAAGCGGTCACAGAATATAGACTTCAGAATCTAATTGAAAAATTAATTTCACACTGGTTTCGAACACATTCAACATACAAGGGAGGTTTAAAAAAAATCTCAATTTCAGCAGGTCAAACACATTCTTCAAAGTTGCCTAATTTGTCAATCATGATGACTTGGACAAGCATCAGTTATTCAAAGAAACAGTATGAATTATGCTTGACTACACATTAAATTTTTTGTAGAAGTCACTAGCATTGATGTTGTCTGTCCTTCCAGAAGGCAAGGTTTTGCATAAGTGACTATTAGCATAAATGAGATTAGAATTGAAAGCAACCTTGTGATATGGATTAATAATTGGTTGGCAGGAGTCAGAGTAAAGATTAAGGGATTGTTAACTGATTGGCAGGATGTGCCTCATGGGTTAGCCCAGGGATCTATACCGAGCTCTGTTTTTCACATTGATTGATGAAGGAAGCGAGTTGCATGTCCAAATTGGGAGATGACACTAAATTCGGGAGCACAGGAAGTTGTCTGGATCAGATTGGGAAGTTACAAAAAGGAACACTGACAGACTGAGTTAATGGACAAATAAATCAATGGCAAATGAAGTTCAATGAGTATCACCAGGACGATAAATAGGGCTTAAAGGGTTAAATTAACTTGTATTCCCTTGCATTTCGAGTATTGAGGGAGTTGTTAAATTGAAATATGTGAAAAGAAGAAGAAATTAAATTCAGTTAATACAGGGAAATTATTTCCTTTGGTGGGCCAATCCACAAGAAGTGGGTCAGGGAACACCTTGTCCACATAACAGGGAAGTGGAAATCTGGAATTTGCTCCCACAAAAGGTTATGGATGCAGAGTCAATTTAAATGTTCAAGATTTTTGTTAAGCAAGGATATCGAAAGGGTCTGAAATACAGGCAGATAAATAGATTTAAAATACCATCAGCCATGCTCAAATTGAACCATGGAAGTGACTAGGACAAAATGACTTGCATCCAATAAGGTGTGCGTGCATGCGGGGGAGGGGGGGAACCAGTGACATGCATGTTAATTTTTAATACATGTCACATTCCAGGATTCATTCTACCATTATCAAGCCCACTAGTACATTGGAAGGCCCCTTCTGACTGGAAGTCCCCCCCCACCCCCCCTCACAGACCAGAGAGCTCCAGACTGCCCCCTTCTCCCCTCCATCCTAGCTTGTCCCAATACCCCACTCATAACCCATCAGAGCATTCCCTATCCTCCCTGGGACACCTGCCACTCACCTTGTCAGCAGTATCTCTTCAGGCCCAGGCACCAGCTGTCAGATTGGCTGATAGCTCTCTAGCCCATGCAGGCACAGAGTCCTGCTTGTTGCCTATCAAACCTTAACTGAGTCTGAAATGATAGTGGCCCTGTCAGAATCACAGACCCTGATGCCTGACCAATGGTAACCATTTGGGTGGGGAAATTGGAGAAAATATCAATGGCCGGTGAGCTTTAATCCATTTTATTGGTTTTTGCTTCATCACAATTGCAATGACAATGAGGTATGCTACAAATACTTAAAATATCCCAAAGCCAGGACTTGGACAGGCGAACCAGCATGTTTAAGAAACTGCTGCTTTGCATAGTTTCCGATTCAGGGCAGGAAAGATGAAGTCAATTCAGAATTAAGCTAACTTTGCATGGAATACGGATCAAACCAGCATTGCACTAGTGCAGTAACCACCTGTTCTCGTTGGACATAAAGGAACATCATAATATATTTCACCCTCAAAAAAAAAATCAATTTTTAAATGGTTAGCCCTACTAAGAATTAAACAAAATTGTCTTGTTTTTTGTCATACTGCCTCTTAAAAGCAGTTGCATTCCTGCAGTGTTGAACTTTTTATTTAAGCAAATATCAAGACTCAAAAAGGCTTAAAATAAGAGAGAAGAAAGGAAAAGACACCACTGTCCTATTTTTCTCAGCACTTAAATCTGCAGCTCAACAGACAGAGGCACCACATTTGCTTGTTTAGAATGCAAGGCAGTTTCATTTCGCTAGAAAATTCCCTCTTCAGCCAAACCACTAACTCAATTGGCCCAGGAATCAACACACAGTATGTTGCTGTTAGTGGTAACTGATCCAAGAAATGCGGTTTGCCAATTCTCTTCTGTTTGACTTTGCCAAATTGCTTAAAGTCTATGCTGACCACAGCTCAAACCCTGCTATTCCTAATCCTCCCTTCGACAGCATACTTACAAAGGGAGTCTCTTTTTGTACAAATGTACTGTTTCAAATTAGCAATTTTATTTACGGTCTACTGCTTTTGCATTCTGTAGGTCTGCGTTTCAACTTAAAGCAGGTTGGTGAATTTTTACACAGAACAGAAATGTACAAATAAAATACTTGCCAGATAAATGCACACAGGCAATCCAGTTAATCCAAAATTGGAATAGAAATGACCAAACTATTTCTCCTGCCTTCCCCCAAATTTTCCCTCCTGTATCCTGAAAGCAGTGAGTCATGCTGGGGCATGATTCCACAGGCATCGTCAATGAAACGGCATCTCTTCCAAGTGACAATGTATTTGTGAGGCCAGGCTTAGCAGGCTATTTCACACCGGGGAGCATCGTGCCAGATGCTGAACTCACTTAACATCCATAAGCGTCATCCAACAGGGTCACTATCCAAAGATGGAAAGTTGGCTATCATCGCAGCAGTGCTTAGCATTTCTACTCACGGTTGAGACAACCTAACCTAGCACCCACCAAAGAGAAAACCTTGGAACCACAAGGTCTGTGCAGCTGACTATCTCACACCGCAATGTGTTTACCCACTAAGCCACCAAGTCAGCTAAAAAGAAAGCACTAATTTTTTTATAAAAACTGGTATACCACCCACACAAACAAAATGAATGAGTGTTTTCCACATGGCAAATTGAACCAAACTCTGAAACTTTAACAGTTGTATACGAGTAATATTTATTGTTTGGGAAACATAGCCCATTCTTAAATATTTTAGACGTATTTTCATAACTTCCTCACCATGTACCATTCTCCAGCAATGAGAGCCCAACAAATCTATTCTCAGTAATCTTAAAATATTTTTAAAACTGCTCGAGATGTGAAGAAACTGGTACGGCATCATTTTTTTAAAAATTCATTCATGGAACATGGGCATCACTGGCTGGCCAGCATTTATTGCCCATCCCTAGTTGCCTTTGGAGGGCAGTTAAGAGTCAACCACATTGCCGTGGCTCTGGAGTCACATGTAGGCCAGGCAAGGACGGCAGGTTTCCTTCCCTAAAGGACATTAGTGAATTTTGTGCCCATCTCTCGTTGCTGAGGGCACAAGTCAACCATGACCAACTAGATTTACTTAATGTCACATAATATCATGTTAGGAATTTAACGTTTGAGGGATTTGGGTGACTTGTCCAATACCATAGCAACGAAGATACAGTATCCATTCTCTGGTGTAGGGGAGGCAGCATACTGATCTTTCATCGCTGGCAATAGAGAAGATCTGGTCCAGATTGATTGGATAAAAATCTCTTCTGTCTGTTGGTTGTAGAAGCCAGAGTAAAATTAGTTTGGCCAGTCTCAACCCAGCTTCCAGTGCACATAACCCCACAGCAAAACATTATCTCCAATCTGACAATCAGAAACCTCCCTGTTGCCAAAAAATGGCTCGTGTAGAAAATGAAAATTGTGATATTGTTGAACATGTTTTTCTTTGAAGATCCTGCAGGGAGGGCACTTTATTGGGACAATGAAGGAACTTTACTGTCATGAAAATGCTCAATGCTAGTACCTGGACCTGATGAGTTGTCTTATGAGCAGCACAGTGAATAGTGTTATCATTGGTTACATTATATTACACAGTTAGCACTGCTGCCTTACAGCACCAGGGACCCAGATTTGGTCCCCAGCTTGGGTCACTGTCTGTGCAGAGTCTGCACGTTCTCCCAGTGTCTGCGTAGGTTTCCTCCAGGTGCTCTGGTTTCCTCCCACAGTCCAAAAGACGTGCTGGATAGATGCATTGGCCATGCTAAATTCTTTCTCAGTGTAACCCGAACAAGCGCTGGAGTGTGGCGACTAGGGGATTTTCACAGTAACTTCAATGCAGTGCAAATGTAAGCCTACTTGTGACACTAATAAATACATTTTTTTTAAAACTTAAACTTGAGGAAAAGTTGGGCAGGCTGGGCTTGCATCTGCTGGAGCTTAGAAGTGCAAGAGGTGACTTGACTGAAACCTTTAACATCCTGAGGGGTATTGACAGGATTGATGTGGAGAAGATGTTTCCTCGTGGCAGAATCTGGAATTAGGGGGTCATTGTTTAAATATAAAGCAGTCACCATTTAAGGCAGAGATGAGGAGATTTTATTTCTCTCAGAGGGCAGTGAGGCTGTGGAACTCCCTTCCCCAAAAGGCAGTGAAATCAGTCTTTGAATATTTTTAAGGCAGAGGAAGATAAACACTTGATTAACAAAGGGGTGAAAGGTTATTGGGGGTAGTCAGAAGATTACAAATCAGCCATGACTTTATGGAGTGGCGGAGCAGACTCGAGGGGCTGAGTGGCCTACATCTGTTCCTAATTTGTGTGTTTGTATGCTGACTTTTTTGGGCCACCAAGATTTCCTTTGCACAGTACGTATATAACAAAATGGTAAAGCTGCCCTTTATAAATTGATTTAAGATATCCATACACTAAATACATAAAAGGTGCTCCTGCCCCCATGGTGTCTGATAAGAAGATGCATTCCACCATTTTGGCTTGATAAGCAAAAATTCCCCTGAAAGCTTTTTAAAAATACAACTACTGTTGAATCTTAGGGAGTTGAAAATTTGACATACATTGACCTCCCTTTCCCTGGAGCCACTCTTGGGTTTATCCTATGCTCCTCTTCCCTGCACCGGCACACCCCAACCCAATATAAGAGACAGATGAATCTCATTTCAGTGTCCATCATCCAAGCTGATCTGGAAGGAATCTTTACACCTAGGTTCAGAGACTAAAGATTGTTTTTTAAGTTTTGCCTAAGCATTTGCCAAAGTGTATTGATATGGATCCGAATTATTCTATTGGTAACCGTACTAAAGGAGTATGGCCCCTTTGAAAGAAAATTAAATAGCATGCTTTAAACGTACACTGCATTTCTTTTTTAAGAAGGATTTTTTTCTCAGCCTTTATCGCTCCAATACAGATCGAATACTGAAAGTACATCATGCCAGAAAAGAAAAGCTTGCTAAGCTTAGCCACAGTTTGCAACCTACAAGTAACTGTAAAATATACAAGCAGAGGAAATAGTATATATTTGAGAAAAATGATTGCGGCAGATGGTCAGCCAAAGGAAATAAAAAACACAACGGCTATGTCATTTACCTTGTCGCCAGAAGTTTGTTTTCTGTGTTCTGTTCCTCCATGGTGCAAAAACACCCAAGATGTGTCCTCTGAACACCACTTGACTAGTTTAATCTCACATTGCATAAACAGTGCTGAGTCTCCAGGATTACAAGCAGCAGCATTACTGAACCACAAAGATTTTATCCATTTCACCTAGAGAGTATCTATCTGCACTTTTGTTCCCAACTGCAATACACAATGTAGAACTATATGACAGAACTATTCACAGCAGATCTCTTCCCCCATCTCTTATTTGACTGACCCTTAATAGGCATGAGCTACTAAACAAAATTTTACACAGTGGGTTTACATCGCAGCTTTGAGGTCCATACTCAAAGCAAAGCACCACAAAATTCCCTGAAGGATGAACTCTCCATCCCATTCAACTCTGGAATAATGTTGGGTGTTAATTCTAGGCTTGCACTGCAAATCTGCAGTACAGATGCAAACCAAAAGGCTACAGTTATAGTGTAAATTAGCATAAGATGTGGGATCAATTTAAAACCGGAACTTATCACTTCAATGTAAAGCTCTCGTTCAGGTCAAAATGTACAAATACAGGACAAGAACCAGGAATAAAGGCAAATCAGAAGCACACGTGTTGCCTATTTTAGAACCTAGGTGCTTTTGGCAAATTGTAAGCAAGAGAGAAATTGCTGAAACCAGATGAGAGGTAAGGGAAGAAGAGAAATATCTGTATTTCAGCAAAGTCAGAGCAACGTTGCATCCCTTTTGTGTTATCCATTTCTGACATTGTGAATTAGTGGGTAAGTCTTCATCTTTTGGACATCCATATTGTAAATATGAAATGGTACATAGGTAACATAAAAACTACAACCGGAATTCTCCCATCTCATATGCCCTGCCACCACTGTCAGAGAAAACAGAGAATTTGACGCTCGGCCAAATCTCCAGTCACAGCAGTGGGACTGGAGAATCCCAACCAGAGGTCAGAGAATTCCGGCCTATAGGTTGGCTAATACAGTAACTGATCTAGTGCAAAATAAAATCAAGTAAACAAATGTCAATACTTTATAATAACAAAGAACTATACAGAAAAACAGGGTCATTAGATATTTTAAAAATATATGGCAGTATGATCAGTCTGTATGCAATATGCAAGTTATTACAAATTACTTGAGCTTGTGCTATGTCTATTGCAGACACCCAAATAATGTATGACATCCTCTTGCCTGGGACCATGTAAGGATTTAAAGGATGTTCAGCTTTAATTTTTCCTGTTGGTAAAACGCCCAACGAAAGAGATGCTCAATATTTGCAGCTTGCTTTCAAAAAAATTTATAACATACAGCAAATAGAAGAAACATTAAAAACATTTTGCTTCACTACACCATTTACTCTTATCCTCCAATATTAGTAACACCAAGCCATTTAGGTCAGTGTGAACAAGTGTTTAACCTATTAGTGAATGGGTGAATACTTCGGGGGGGGGGGGGGGAGAAAGAAGAGGAGGAAGAGAACGGATGGTGAATATACTCATGTCAGCAGGCCTGTCCGGCAGGGACAATGGAAAATGCACCACCGTCACATTTAATTACATAAATTGATACGATGCGGTGGGGGTGCATCTTTGGTTAGTAATCTACTGAGAGCATCAACTATCCATTGTGTAACCCTCATTGAAAGTCATTCAGGATCTACATCAGGTGGGCAATCCATCAATTTGCTTGCTTGAAGAAAAATACCAGAGAAGCCAATTTTTAAGCAATATTTTAAAAGCTACCCCATAAATGGGAAATCAAAGGTATGAAGGTAAATGAAAAAGATCAGTAAAATGAAACTTAGATAAAAGGTTAAGGCAAGTTTTTAATAGTTTATTTATGAGTGTCATAAGTAAGCTTACATTAACACTGCAAAGAAGTTACTGTGAAAATCCCCTTGTCGCCACACCCCGGCACCTATTTGGATACACCGAGGGAGAATTTAGAGCACCCGGAGGAAACCCACACAGACAGAGGGAGAATGTGCAAACTCCACACAGACAGTGACCCAAGCCAGGAATCGAACCCAGGTCCCTATTGCTGAGAGGCAGCAGTGCTAACCACTGTGCCGACAAATACTTAGCAACAAAATGACAGTAGAACAGGTAATAGAAGGTTGGAAGAGAGGAATAATAGCTTTGTAGAATTATTGGTTACGTATTTCTTTTGGCTGAACTTATTTTTAGGGTTAATTTAAATTGAGGTTATGAAACTATTCCTGGTGTTTAAATATTATTGATGTAATTTTCAGCATCATAGCATACAAGTTATATGACCCACAAAAATAGGAATTTATTTGCATTTAAAGCAAAAATTATTTGCCAGAATGGCACTTACAAGGTATATTTAATGAACCAGAATTTATCAAGACAGAAAGACTTACTAGAATCAATTTCTCTTAATACACAGCTATTTTAAGTTGAATGGTCAGGTCCTTCGCATTGAAATCATGCTAAAATGCTTTGCACTGAAACTGGGCTTAATTCAAACTTCTTCATTTTAATTATTTGTTCATTTGTCGATAAATTCCCACCACAGTTGGGTCCAGACCACTATTTACCACAGTTAAATGGACCTCCATCCCCCACAATGATCAATATTAGATGAAGATAAAGGTAGATTCACACTGTGGCTATCCAGGAAGTGCAAGACCTAATTAAGATATATGTGGCACAAACAAAAATGTAGCTTCTCTCCTCGTATTCTACCTATCTGCCAGAAAAGTAAAAAGAGAAAGATTTTTGCAGAGGCTTTTCAGCCAAGGGAAAAGATTATAAAATTCAGCCTCGTAACATGGGTTTGGCTAGCTCAAGCAGGCTGGGACAGGTAGGTTTTTTAAGGTTACTCAACCTCACCTTCTTAGGAAAGGTGAATGAATTCATAGAAGAATTTGGAACCGATCCTGATTCTGCATTATGGATCAACTGCTTCCAAAACTGGCACAAAATCAATTGAGAAACAAAGGGAGACAAGTGATAACTGGGCAAGTGATAAAATTTCCACTCTTAATAATCCTGAAGGCAGCACTTTTGACAAGTTGTACCTGTGCATAAAATTAGCTTTTATCAGTGAAAAATGATCAATTGGGAAATAAATTTAAGCAACAAATGACTGTGATGATCTGCGCTTGCATAACATATCACCAGGCAAGACTGTTCTCTTCCTGTGGGGGAGCACTTCAGTGGTCACGGGCATTCAGCCTCTGATCTTCGGGTAAGCGTTCTCCAAGGCGGCCTTCACGACACACGACAGCGCAGAGTCGCTGAGCAGAAACTAAACCGGGATCTTGGGTTTATGTCACACTATCAGTAACCCCCACAGCTTGCCTCCTGGACTTGCAGAATCTCACTGGCTGTCCTGTCTGGAGACAATACACATCTCTTTAACCTGTGCTTAATGCTCCCTCCACTCACATTGTCTGTATCTTTAAGACCTGGTTGGTTGTAGAGATTCGCATTCTAATCAGTATTCTGTAACTTGATTTTGTGTCTCTGTGCACTGTTTGAGAGCACATTTCCACTCCATCTGTTGAAGGAGCAGCGCTCCGAAAGCTAATGGCATTTGCTACCAAATAAACCTGTTGGACTTTAACCTGGTGTTGTTAAAGCTCTTACCTTGCATAACTGGGCAGGCGTGGGGGTTGTGGCATGAAAAGCCAATTATGTCTGGAAGTTTCAAAAAAGAGCACAATGTCACATTGCCTGTAACCACTGGCAATTGCTTTTGGCATCATAAATTGGCAACAGTAGCAGAGGAAGAAGCTACACCTGACAACTCTGAAGCAGTGAACTGATCTGAGTGCACAGATTACCTGTTGTGACTACCAGCAGACCAGTGTACTATCAAATCAATTAAAGGAAATCCGAACAGCTGGATTGCTGACCAACATGGAAATTACTGTTGTCTGGGAAGATCCTGTTACTACCGAGAGCAAGAGCTGGAAAGAGGTCCAAAGTGAAGTGATCCAGCAGAGGGAAGAAGCCAGCCTCCACTACAGCCAAGGTGTACAATTATAGAGATTGCTGAGGAAGTGGCCAGCAGCTAAACCAGATGTCCTAATGGAATTTTTCTCCATGCTAAATAAAATTAACATTCATCTGGGCAAGCATACTGTTGGCAGGGAGCAAACCACAAGAGCATTTTGCAAAATGATTGTACAAGTTGTGCACTGTAAAATGCAGTGTTCCAAAGTTGAGCATGTGCATTTCAATAGTTACTTCATATATTGTGGAATGTTTTTTGTCTTAACCCTGTGGTGCTCCAATATAAAAAGTGTTCAATTCTTACTGTTGCATAATTCACACTTTCTACATTATTCAAACCCAATTTTTGCTTGTGAATTAAGAGCAGTAAACAGTATTTCTGAAAGTTGGACCTACTTGGTACTTTGCATGGCTTGCGATAGGGAAGTCAAAGGTTTCAATAAATATCATTTAAATGCATGCACCAGATCCAATATAATGGAGTAAAAAAGTTTTGAATTCCCATACTAAAACTGTTTGTATCGAGAAATCCTTTATATGTTCAATTAAAACAAAGCATCCAATGTTGAAAAATCTTTTTTCCATTCCAGCCATAAGACAAGATACTGAATACAAAAATTGAAAATCCAGTTTAAAATAATCCTAGAAATACTGCAGTAAGGTTCAATACCATCTACCCTTGAGTTAGGGACAACATGATAAGCTTCAACATCATAGGTTTTCCCTAAACATTTTAAAGATCTATTTTCAGTCCCAATATACAAGCCACAAACTAAGCTATGACTCTCCTCTGTGATCACTAATGTCCAAAACGGAGTTGAGCTTTCATCGGTTTTAGATGTTACAACATCCTTGATTGAACTCGGAAATACATAAAATGCACATCTCTTAAATAATCAAGGATTTAATAATCGACATTGTTTGAGAGTTTTAACAATGTGTGAAATATAAACCATAAAAAAACATACAGCCTACCCTTCCTCCAAAATCTCCTTCCTCCCTACTAAAAATCTCCTCCGCTTTAACAAAAATTTATCAAACTAAACATTTATTCAAGGCATAGAGATGCCACCCTTCGCTTTCGAAATAAGATAAAGCAGATGTGTATGCAGAGTTACAAAGAGCCATTTGATTCTCTGCTGGCTAATAAGGGATTGAGTCACAATGTGGAGTAGCCGGCGTTGGACTGGGGTAGGCACAGTAAGTAGTCTCACAAGACCAGGTTAAAGTCCAACAGTTTTATTTGGGTTGAGTCACATGCACAGTTCCAAGCTTTTGGAGCACCTGGGCCCAAACAAAAAAAAACAAAAACAAGCGCACAAAATGAAAAAGCAAGGGTTTAATACTGTACCAGCAAAACTCTGAGTACGGATCAACTTCACACAATGCTTCATCCTGTTTACAGTGTCTCTCTCCCTCCTGCACTTGAAATTAAACAGCCCTCTCAGTTACTTGTTAATTTGCCATCACGAAGCAACCAAATAGGTTCTTCAATCCTTGGCCTAATCATATGCATCATTTCAACAGATTTTAAGAACTATTTATTCTAAATGTTTGTAAAAAAATAAATATTGGGACATAAGAAATAGGAATTGGAGTAAGCCATTTGGCCCTTGAGCCTGGTCTAGGGCTGATCTTCTATCTCAACTCTCACATCATCCCCATATCTCTTAGTACCCCAAAAAAAAATCATCCTGTGTCATGAATACACTCAATAACTGAGCATCCACAGCTCTCTGGGATTCACAGCCATTAGTGAAATATCAGTGCCAATAGGACCAAGCCCTTAGTCAAAAATTTTCCAGCCAGGTAGTAGTGTTCCAGAGCTCTTAAAATGTGGACACTGGCACAAGAGTTTTGTCATGGAATCAATTATGACATGCCATTCTGAGAAAGACTGCAGAAAAAGTTGAAGTTAAAAACTAGAGTTAATTTATTAGTCACAAGTAAGGCTTACATTAACACTGCAATGAAGTTACTGTGAAATTCCCCTAATCGCCACAGTACGGCGCCTGTTCAGGTCAATGCACCTAACCAGCGCGTCTTTCAGAATGTGGGAGGAAACCGGAGCACCCAGAAGAAACCCACACAGACACGGGAAGAATGTGCAAACTCTGCACATTCAGTGGCCCAAGCTGGGAATCGAACCTGGTGCTGTGAGGCAGCAGTGCTAACCACTGTGCCGCCATAAACTGGCAGTTCAGCAAAGAATGGAAGTACAATTTGATGGAGAGAATACTAATGTATATTTTGAGAAAGGAAGAGTAAAGTAACATAAGTTAAATTAAAGCAATTTTAACCCAGTGGAGAAACAGAGGTAGTAGCGATAAGCACAAAGATGGTTTGAAAAGTAGGAATGTAAATCAAACACAGCTCAGCGGAACTGGATCATCCCGATGGTGGGAGGGGTCAGCCATAACAACATTAATTTGGAATGTATGTAGTTTAGCTAACCTCATGTCAGAAAAATATTAGATGCTTGGGAAAGGTTACCCAAAGCTTGGGAAAGGTTCCCCAAAGGTTCACCAGAATGATCCAGGGAATGAGAGATGAAAGTCACAAAGGTTTTTTTAAAAAAATTTTTAAATTGCTAATTTTCTCCAGGGGAGCAGTGAACAACAGCTTTACAAAATTATAAATGAATGACTAATGAAAGACCGTCTCTCTTGATTGGAAAAGCAGTTGTAAGGGGACACTATGAGATTTATCCATTAGAGGAACAAGGGAGAAGTTAGGACTACTTTCACAGAGTTATTAAAGCATGCTTCACCCCGTTGAAGCAGATATCGTAACATCATTTAAAATAAAATTAGATAGGTACTTGTAAAGGTATCTGAAAGGATACAAGAAAAGGTGCTGGATAATTGACTAAGATATGATATAGTGTCAAAAGAGGAGCTCACATCATCTCCATTGGACCCGAGGAGGCAAATGATATCCTCCCATGCTGCAATTTCTGTGATTCAGTCGCTGAATACTTTAAATGATTGATATGTTCCGAAATAAACGAACAATCCACTAATATACCACCATGGCATTTATGGTGTCTCTTTATCGTACAGAAATTACAACAGTATAAAACATGTCTCTCATAGGGCAGCACAGTGGTTAGGGCAGCACAGTGACACAGTAGTTAGCACTACTGCCTCTCCGCGCCAGGGACCAGGGTTCGATTCCAGCCTTGGTCTGTGTGGAGTTTGCACATTCTCCCCATGTCTGCGTGGATTTCCTCCGGGTGCTCCAGTTTCCTCCCACAATCCGAAGTGTGCAGGTTAGGTGCATTGGCCATGCCAAGTTGTCCCCTGATGTCCAAAAATGTGGAGGTTAGAAGGATTAGTGGAGTTACGGGACTAGGGCCTGGGTAAGATGCTCCCAGGTATAAGATGCAAGAGTGTCAGTGCAACCTCGATGGGTTGAATGGCCTCCTTCTGCACTTTAAGGATTCTATGAATTTGCACATTTGTAATTCTAATGAACTCACAGGATCAAAGGTTATGGTCGAGAATGAATGGAAAAAAAGTGTCTGGTCCATCCACAACCTTAACACATTTAACTCTTGACCCTCAAAGGCCATCAGGATTTCCTGTTAAACAGAAAATAGGAGTCGGCCATTCAGCCCTTCAAGCCTGCTCTGCCAAGAGCATACTCCCGCACTCTCTCCTTACCCCTCGAGTTAGAGTCTAGAAATCCACTCCCTTCTTCAATATATTCAGCCATTGGACTTGCATAGCCTTCTGTGGGAAAGATTTCCACAAGTTCACCATCCTCTGACTGAAGATGTTTCTCATCATCTCAGTCCTAAATGGTCTTTCTCGTATCCTGAGACTGTTACGCCTTGTTCTAGTCCCTCCAGCCACAGGGAAGAACACCCCTGCATCCAGTTTGTCCAGCCTGTCAGAATTTTATACATTTCAATTATATCCCCCTCATTCTGCTAAATTCCAGTGAATACAGGCCTAGTTGACCTAATCTCTCCTCCGACGACAATCCTGCCACTCCAGGAATCATTCTGGTGACCCTTCACTGCATTCCCTCTGTGGCAAGTATATCCTTTATTAAATAAGGAGGCCAAAACTGCACAAAATACTCCAGGTGTGCTTTCACCAAGATCCTGTACAGCTGCAGTAAGACAGCTCCTGAACTTAAGTCTTCTTGCAATGAAGGCCATTAAGTCTTAATACTCCTGATCTCAAAGATCAGCATAAAAAAGGATCTCTGCTGTGTTAGGAATTTCACACAAGTGGCTGGAATACCCCCAGAAAAAGACAGCTACTCAACATTCTGAACAGTAAACAAAAAAAAATTCACACTGAATTTAAGATTAATTTCTAGCACATCCTTTCAATTGTGAATGGATAGCTGGGAACAATTTCAAGGTGAAAATATTGTCAAAACCTTAATTAGGCTGCACTTGGAATATAGTGTTCAATTCCGGTCGCCATACTACCGGAAGGATGTGGAGGCTTTGGAGGGGGTACAGAAAAGATTTACCAGGATGTTGCCTGGCTTGGAGGGCATTAGTTATGAGGAGAGGTTGAAGAAACTTGGTTCGTTCTCACTGGAACGACGGAGGTTGAAGGGCGACCTGATAGAAGTCTACAAGATTATGAGAGGCATGGACAGAGTGGATAGTCAGAAGCTTTTTCCCCCAGAGTGAAAGAATCAATTACTAGGGGGCATAGGTTTAAGGTGAGAGGGGCAAGGTTTAAAGGAGATATCCGAGGCAGATTTTTTACACAGAGTAGTGGGTGCCTGGAACTCGTTGCCAGGGAAGGTAGTGGAAGAAGATACGATAGTGACTTTTAAGGGGCACCTTGACAAATGCATGAATAGGATGGGAATGGAGGGATAAGGTCCTCGGATAGGTAGGAGGGTTTTAGTTCAGACAGGCAGCATGGTCAGTGCAGGCTTGGAGGGCTGAAGGGCCTGTTCCTGTGCTGTAATTTTCTTTGTTAACTGGGTTCAAATATATTTTACACACGTACCCAGTAGCAATCTGGAAACCATTACAGAGACATGAGGGGTGGGCTGTAACAGTTACAAAAAAAGACTCGCACAAACGTTAACAAACACAAAAACAAATCACTTAATATACTGCAACTTTAGCCAAACATTAGTTATTTTTTAAATGCTCGCAACTTTACAAATATCTATAAAACAGTGATATAATTTGACAAGTCTGTCGGGTTTTGCTGAGAGCATCTGGTAAGGGTGGGTTAGAAAGAATAATTTTCCTCCCTGGTCATAGGTGTTACTGTCCACATTAATGGCCAGAAACCTTCCTTCAGCTTACATACAATGGAAATACCGTTTTGACATACACAACTGCTACACAACTCTTACAATTTAAATACTGCCCCAGAACAAAGATGTAATATGATCAATGGATTCAGTAGTCATTTTTATAGATATAAAATTATACAAAACAGAAGGAAACCTTCTTTTAATTTATTCAAGGGATGTGGCTTGGCTGGCAAGGCCGGCACTTATTGCCCATCCCCAATTGCCCTTGAAGGTGGTGACGAACTGCCTTCTTGAATCACAGCAGTCCATTCAGCCTACTGTATTGGCTCTTCAAAACAGTTTTGCAATTAATCCCAATCACCTGCTTCTTTTCTCATAGCCCTGCAAATTCTTCCTTTGAGAATTTATTCAATTCCCTAGCGAAATCTGCTTCCACTTCCATCACCCCTTTCAAGCAGCGCATTCCATAAGACTTGCTGTGTAAAAAATCTTTTCCTCATGTCACCTCTGGTTTTTTTCACGCTTCACCTTTAATCTTATAAAGCTTTAGCACAGTTTCCTTGCTTTTGAACTTTGCCTGTATTCGTAACTGGGATTGTGGTAATTTCATTGTGGGATTTCAAACATTAACTAGAAAAATGAAGGCATGTTGTTTTACAAACCACTCAACTTCAGAGAACGGATTACTTGTTGAAATCATGCCATACTTTTCAATTTCTTTATAGCTGATAAACTATAAAATGCACTTGTATGCCTGCAACATTGGTGAAGGTGTCTTACAAAAACAAAGGGTTAAGTACTGCAAGTTGACAAAGATGTAGCTATGGGGGTCCCACATATATTATTTAAAAAATCTTGCATGTGGTGTGCAGTTCCTATCCACAAATCTAAACAAGCCAACATTTTATAATGAGAAAAACGTATGCAAACAGCTTGCTGTTATGTTTGCTCAAGGACAAATCCAATCAAAAAACTTTGAAGATATTTTTGTTCACCACATTTTTCTCAGCAACTAAAAAGGATTTTGCAAAACGAGACACTAACATTTTAAATTTACATTTTTCACAAAAAATGATTGAAAACAGACAATTCAATGGGTAAATTTAATGTCTTCCTTCAGAGTTTTACTTCAAAGCTTTGGCTAGTCTAAACTGCCTGGGCTACACCTGGATGTTTTTAATTTTCTAACAACTGGACATAGCTTACAACTACATCTGTGCATCCTGACCACAAGCAGTTTGTAGCTTTTACCAGTATGAAATTTGTGCGTGGAAATTTTTCCACTGTATAATCTATGCACCAACATGATCTTAAGGGTAAAACCATGTGGTCCTTCATTCTGTGACAATTTCAGAAATTCCCCGATTGTTCAAAAACAGGACTTCAGGAAAAGAATTCAACTTATCAGAGTAAATCATAGAATCCCTACAGTGCAGGTGGCGGCCATTTGGCCCATCGAATCTGCACCAACCACAATCCCACCCAGGTCCCACCCCATAACCCCATGCATTTACCCGAGCTAGTCCCCCTGACACTAAGGGGCAATTTAGCATGGCCAATCCACATAACCCGCACATCTTTGGACTGTAGGAGGAAACCCACGCAGATACAGGGAGAATGTGCACACTCCACACAGACAGTGACCCAAGCCGAGAATCGAAGCTATGCAGCTAGTGATTGCCTTTAAACTTACCAACGCATGCTGCTTTCTTGTACACTGCAAGCATAGATAATTGCAGCTGGTATGATTTATTCATTGATGGTTGGAAACGAGCACAAAGAATCTTCGTCAAGAGTGGATTTCTTTTTCAACCACTTACCTTTGTGCGAGTTGAAACTTCAGCTCAGGAAATTTCTCTCTCCTGGGAACATGTTTGAGATTTAAGAAATGTTTACCACACAAGGACTTGGAAACTGCAAATAATGATATAAATGTTTATCATCTAAATGTTATTTGTTCGCTGAAATGTATCAACCACCGACAACAAATATAAGTAAGTGGTGCCGGCTTTATTTGCCACTCCCAGCATTAGGAGCTCACAGCAGAAAACGTATATCCAGCCAGTGCTTTCTGCTCAACCATTCACCCGGCACCAGTTGACAGAAAACGTATCCTTAAAAGACGCAATAATGCAAGGACAGGAAATGGTTAATGATCGAGATGAAAACTGGGATAGTCAAAGTCGCAAAAGGCATAGCAGACGGGCAATGGAAGGAGGCTGACAAGCAGGCAAACAGTGCAGAATTATAGTCCAAAACAGGCCTAGCATGCTTTGGATAAATTTTTCTAGGCCATATTTACTCAAGATTAACAGGACCCGTTCCCCCAATGTCACACTGACTCCCCAATCCTCCGTAACACCTTCTGCCATCCCATTAATCACAGGTCCAAATCTGCCGATTCTCTCCTATTTCCAGAACCTCTTCTTTCATGCTCACAAACCCCAGCCTTCCCCGATTCCAGGACTATTCCCAAAGCTGCTGGGCATGGAGACCTCCTTTATCAAGTGGTATTAGCCGAATTAGATAAATTCCATTGAAATGAGAACCTCCCAAATACTTCTCGTACCCCAAACCCCCCAGGATCCCCCCAGAAATACTGCTAGATGCTGAGACACTGCACCAGTAACATCAGACTTAAGGCCACCTCAGGCATTCCTGGAACCAGCACCACTTCCAGGTGTTGATATGCCTATGTCTCTAACAATCTCCCAATTCTTAAAAAAAATGGTGACACTGACCAGACCACATTCCTTTTTTCTATCTATCCTTGTTCTAAGGTGGTAGTGATCCTTCTTCGTGTTTCACTACAGTCTTTATAATGATGCGGACGATGGCAGAGGTAGGAAATTTCAGAATACTGACCTAGTGATGAAGGAAATAAAGATTATGGGCGGAATTCTCCCACCTTGGGATTAAGTTCTACAGCAGTGCTGGGACGTGGGGTGTTTCCCCCTGCAGAGGCTGGCAGGAAACCACGCCATGTCTTCTGACTCTGATCCCAATCATGCAACTGAGGGTTTTGCACCGCATTCCATGGCAAGGCAGGCATGTTGTCTGCTGTCAAATCTGGGCCCCATATTGAAAAGATGCCCAACACCACTGACCCACTACTGAAGAAATAAGTTGGAACACCTGAAAAAGTATTTTGGTAGCCCTACCATTGTAGTCCAATCATAAATGATGGGGGAATAACCAGACAACGAATAAGGGGGAGGAGGGGGCACCATAAATAACTCAATCCTCATCTGTGGCAGAGCACAGTGCATGAGTGTTAGACACAATGCTGAGATATCTGCAAACTTTTGGCTGCTACATTATCAAAGGAGTTGTGAATAAAGCTGAATGTTGAGGAAACGTCAGCTAAATGCCCCACTCTTACCTGAGGGGAAGGATGCATTGATGCTGCTAAAGGTGGTTGTGAGGAGTTTTCTTTTTTATTTGTGTCACAAGTATTAACACTGTGAAGAAGTTACTGTGGAAATCCCCTAGTCGCCACACTCGGGTACACCGAGGGAGAATTTAGCATGGCGATTGCACCTAACCAGCACGTCTTTCAGATCGTGGGAGGAAACAGGAGCACTCAGAGGAAGCCCACGCAGACTCCGCACAGACAGTGACCCAAACCAAGAACCCGGGTCCCTGGCACTGTGAAGCAGCAGTGCTAAGCACTGTGCAACCATGGATGAAGACGTTCCCCTGCCTAATTTCTGTTTTGGTATCCTGGGATGCAATGTCTGACTTCAAATGAACACAACCATCTTCTTTTGCATCAGATATGACTTTTACCCCTGCAGGATTTGCCTTTTGACGTCCACTGAGGTCCTTCAAGTTATATTCAACATTACTGATTGATCAGCTGCAATGGGGCAAAAGGTGATGAGTATTAGGTTTTTTTCCTCCCACTTGATGTGGCTTCATGAAGCTTGGAGTTAATGTTGATGACCCCCAGAGCAGCAGCCAAGGTTACTTTGTCCCCGACTTGGGCAGATTCATCTTTTGCCAGTGGAAGAGGACATACCCAGGAATGATGATATTGATTGAGTGTTATTTTTCTGTCAGTATGAATGACTGTGTCATGGGCAGCTCTCTCACAGTTACAGGCGAGATCGGTCTGTAGCATTGGCCGAATTGGATTGCCTTGGACTTGTCCTTGTATATCTGGATTATCATTCAAACTGCTTAGTGAATTTTGTAATGATTGTTTATACTGGGAAGGTTTGTCAGACTGAAGGGTTTGAAATCGTTGAATGCAGTAGATTTGCTCTGTGAATTAAGTACAGCATAGTTCCCTGGGAAGCTGCTGTGAAGATGTTTGAGTGTATTTCCCATACCTGCAGATGGGCAGCACAAACAAGCTGACCAAGGGACAGAGGGTGAGAACTCTGATAACCACAAGCCATAACAGCTGGTATGGATGTTTGGATGGTGTAAACACGTCGGTGTACCTCATTAGTAATTAATCTTTATAATTAGACAAGCATATAGAGGCTATAGGCTGGTCACCTATAGTCACCTGACATAAATGAAGTATATTATGTGGAGATGCCGGTGTTGGACTGGGGTAAGCACAGGAAGAAGTCTCACAAGACCAGGTTAAAGTCCAACAGGTTTATTTGGTAGCACAAGCTTTTGGAGTGTTGCTCCTTCTTCAGGTGAGTGAGGAGTTGTATTCACAAGCAGGGCATATATAGACACAAACTCAATTTACAAGATAATGCTTAGAATGCGAATCTTTCCAGGTAATCAAGTCTCAAAAGGTACAGACAATGCGAGTGGAGAGAGCGTTAAGCACAGGTTAAAAAGAGATGTGTATTGTCTCCAGCCAGGATAGTTAGTGAGATTTTGCAAGCCCAGGCAAGTCATGGGAGTTACAGATAGTGTGACATGGACCCAAGATCCCAGTTGAGGCCGTCCTCATGTGTGTGGAACTTGGCTATCAGTCTCTGCTCAGCAACTCTGCGCTGTGTGTCATGAAGGCCGCCTTGGAGAACGCTTACCCGAAGATCAGAGGCTGAATGCCCGTGACTGCTGAAGTGTTCCCCGACAGGAAGAGAACACTCCTGCATGGTGATTGTCGAGCTGTGTTCATTCATCCGTTATCATAGCGTCTGCATGGTCTCCCCAATGTACCATGCCTCAGGACATCCTTTCTGAGAGTGGAGAAGCTATGACATCTTCTCCGAAGCCTTCAACATGTCATCAATGAAGGCGAACATCTTGCCAAGGCCATCCCCACACTCCCACTTCTTGCCTTCAAACAACCGCACAACCTCAAACAGACCATTGTCCGCAGCAAACTACCCAGCCTTCAGGAGAACAGTGACCACGACACCACACAACCCTGCCACAGCAACCTCTGCAAGACGTGCCAGATCATCGACACGGATGCCATCATCTCACGTGAGAACACCATCCACCAGGTATCTCTTTTGTATTGGTACATACTCTCGCGACTCGGCCAACATTGTCTAACTGATACGCTGCAGGAAAGGATGTCCCGAGGCATGGTGCATTGGGGAGACCATGCAGACGCTACGACAACGGATGAATGAACACCGCTCGACAATCACCAGGCAGGGGTGTTCTCTTCCTGTCGGGGAACACTTCAGCAGTCACGGGCATTCAGCCTCTGATCTTCAGTAAGTGTTCTCCAAGGTGGCCTTCACGACACACAATAACGCAGAATCACTGAGCAGAAACTGATAGCCAAGTTCCGCACACGAGGACGGCCTCAACCGGGATCTTGGGTTCGTGTCGCACTATCGGTAACCCCCACGACTTGGCTGGTTTGCAAAATCTCACTAACTGTCCTGACTGGAGATAATACACATCTCTTTAACCTGTGCTTAATCCTCTCTCCACTCACATTGTCTGTACCTTTAAGACTTGATTACCTGTAAAGACTCGCATTCCAACCATTATCTTGTAAATTGAGTTTGTGTCTATATATGCCCTGTTTGTGAACACAACTCCTCACTCACCTGGAGTGACACTCCGAAAGCTTGTGCTACCAAATAAAGCTGTTGGGCTTTAACCTGGTGTTGTGAGACTTCTTACTATAAATGAAGTAATCAGAACTATTAGTTGTAGTTGGATATCAATGATTTCAGAACAAATGTATCCTTGCAAGTGGTATTTGCGGATGCCATGTATCACTGAGGAAGTCTGTACGCCACCTGGTGGAAGGCAGACTTCCTCGCTATAGCGTGAATAAAGGCCGGTTTAAAACTCAAAGCTTTGTGTGGTCTGTCAAGGGTGCATGGTACAAGTTCACTGGATGGCTGCGAAATCAATTTCATTTCAGGAATCAACCAGATGGTGCTCTACTAGAGTCATATATGAAGGCCAGATATAGATAAAGCTACAAGTTCTCTTTAGGAAATTAGGAGCTGGGATTCTATGACAATTAGTTTGTTTTTCTGATGCTTGCCTACAAGTTCACAACTGTTCGTGGTGAGACTTGAACTCATGGTCTTGGGTTGCTAATCCAGTACCACTAGGCAACTGTGTCTATTTGTATTTATAAATCCTTTCATTGCTCAAAAGCAATGCCAGAGAAGAATTGACAGATAGCTTTAAAACAAAGGTAGATGGCACAGTTGGCATGCTATGCCAGGCTGCTGGGGCATTAGATGAACAGCAAGGAGATACTCACCTTAGCCAGGCTGTTGAAAGGAAAACCCCACACCTTCCTCAAACTGTAATGTGGAAATTAAATCTGAAAGAACACCACCCATGTAATTTTCACTCTTCCCCACTGTTCCACACACAGCAGCACAAGGGAATACAACCCTCAAAGCAAGCCATCTACACTCTATTTTATGTGTGGTGAGAAAATAGAGCTAGACATCTAAAGACAAGGTTAGGAAGAGGAGTTAAAGACAGAAGAGATGGAGAGGATTGGATGCAAAAATTACAAAATTAGCCTTGTGGAGCTAACAGAATCTAATCCTAGGACCAAATACTGCATTCGCACTTTCAGCTAATTGCAAGATGTGGGAAAATCAGTTAGGTTAGCAAGCTGAAACACACATTAACACCAAAGAAATGATGCATTTGGGAAGGGGAATGAGGAACAGTCAATAAAATACATTATTCATTTGGCATTGTATAATCATCAATGATGCAACAATCTGCATGGCAGTTTTGTCTTTCAACTTATTTACTAGAATTGATATGCTACTGCAGAAATAGCACCGAATCCAATTTACTTTTATAGCTCGATCTTCAGCCTCTGCTGAGTTATCTATTCTCGTCCAGACAGTGATTGAGGTGCTGTAACCGGTGTTAGATGATGCTCTGAGTGGGGGTGGGGAGTGCTTAGCGTAGGACAGAACAGTTGTCCAAAAGGAGGCCAACCTGATTACTCTTCAATGAAGCAGGGGACTCATAAAATCTCACTTAAATAATGAAGCTGCTCACCATGACCATCAGACCCAGTTACTGGATCATAATTTTCTTTCCTAGTTTTTCTTTTTAAAGGATGGGAAAGAGCAGTAAAGAGTGACTTTGGTGCTTGCTGGAGGACTGGCACACCACTCTGATGACAATAGAACAAAGAACAATACAGCACAGGAACAGGCCCTTCAGCCCTCCAAGCCCGCGCCGCTCCCTGGTCCAAACTAGACCACTCTTTTGTATCCCTCCATTCCCACTCCGTTCATGTGGCTATCTAGATAAGTCTTAAACGTTCCCAGTGTGTCCGCCTCCACCACCTTGCCCGGCAGCGCATTCCAGGCCCCCACCACCCTCTGCATAAAATACGTCCTTCTGATATCAGTGTTAAACCTCCCCCCCCCATCACCTTGAACCTATGACCCCTCGTGAACGTCACCACCGACTATTTAGTGAAAAGGGCAAATAATCCTAGGGCTATTATGTATAGTCCACAGCAGCCTAGTTACAGCACCTTGAAAGAAAACAGTATACCAAAGACCTCAAGCTAGAACTGCAGTCATAGTTCTACATCTAAAGACACACCACTGTATTTCTAGGCAAAAATTTACTAATTTACAAATGATTCACCAGCCAATTTTACTAGTTTAGTCAAAGTTCACCTCATGGTTCGAGTGAACTGATTTGACAAGGAGTTCAGACTATGGAATGCAGAGACAAAGAGCTGGCAGTCATCAGCAAACCACAACCATCTACCGTTGAACGCAAGAGTGAAACTCTGACTCAAACTTTCCATTCAATTTAATCAAGTAGCTGAGAGGGACCAATAGCAACTAGCTTTTAACTTGGCTGTGGTTTTAACACAGTTATCAGTGAACTCTACTGCTGGGGTTCATAACATGAGCAGGCCTCACCCAGTATCTGGACAAAGTTTACAAACTACAGGGTGACTTTCAATTCTGTCCTCGGAAACATCTGTACATTATCCCGAGTTGTGTTTACTGAATAGTTCCAACTGTGGTACGAAGTTCTGGATGATGTGAAATTATCTACGAATTTAGTTTGAATGTATTTTGCACAAGCAGCTGGTCCAGGAAAACTGAAAGCTAAACAATATTCAAGTTCTCAATCTCGTTTCATTATCTCCTTATGTAACATCACTCCACTTTCCAAAAAAAAAATCATCCTCAGTCACCTTATCAACAGTAGGAGCATATGTGAGTTCTACATTTTACAGGCTACTAGGGCATAAGTTTAGGGCAACACTCTTTTTGATATACAATCAGAGAAAATGGTCAGTAAATATTAAATATATTCCTGAAAAGCTCCTTCATCTTTCTTCCTCCCTCACGCACTCCTTAGCTAAGAATGGGCTTGGAATAACTACATTTAATTTTCAATAGAGCTGTAGCACTGGTGTGAAGTGGGGGTTACAGAGTAAAGCCAGAACTAAAACCTGAACGAATTTAAGAGTGAAACACCCTCTTTATTCAAGATGGCGCCAGAGCAGGGCGACTTCTTGCGAGCTGTGCCCAGCATACCCTCTAATTCTATCTTTTACTCTCGTTCTATGCTTCTAAAACTCTATTCTAACTCTTTTAAAAACTCTCTAACAATGCACTATCACAATCTATGTTTCTCTACACCCTAGCTATGACTGTAACACTACATTCTGCACTCTCTCATTTCCTTCTCTATGTACGGTATGCTTTATTTGTATAGCGCGCAAGAAACAATACTTTTCACTGTATACGAATACAGGTGACAATAATAAATAATAATAAATCAAATCAAGACAGTCTCATTCTCGCTGCACTTGGCCTTGGGAGTTAGGTTGAATTCTGACTCCAGATTCACACTTCAAATTTATTATTCATGTGGAACAAAACTACTTCATTTTATCATCCTCATATGATAAACGCACATGCGTGCAGTGTGCGGGGTGCTGTCATTCTAAAAGCAAGTTCACAAAGTCCTATGGAATAAAAAAACTACTAAACATAGATGTTGTTTGGAGTATTGCAATTTTATAACATTTAAGAATAGCTTTACAGTAGAGCAAAGAAATCAGTTCCATCTTGTTTGAAACGATAGCTGAAAACTTCAATCCTTTGCATTACATTGATTACCATTCATTTGTACAACTTTACAGCCTGATATTGTCAACCGCTTTAGTCATTGCGGGATTGATTTTGTGCTGTTGCACATTTTAGTGGGTGTATGTAACAGAAGACAGATTAAGCAAACATTTACAATAATCAGTCATTGCATTGGCCACAAAGGAACTGCTGGTCAAAAAAAAGTGCAGTTTGCAGAATACACCACAAAGTAACTTACATCAATGACGCGAACAGTACTGAAGTAGAAAACAATGCATGATCAAAACCATCTGAATGGACAGGAAAAGGAAAGTTTATCTTGCTCTTTCAAGAAATAAACTTAGTGCCACATGTAAATTGTACAGGAGCATTATTTCAATGTTAAAAACCACTGTTAATCTGAAACAAGAACAGAAAATGCTGGAAATACTCAGTCACAGCATTTATTCTTCCACAAAATCAAATCAGGTGAATAGATAACTGAGGGAGAAGAACGTTGCATGCCAGAATGAGCTGTAACAGTATTTGGTGGAGAACAGAAGATAGTTAACCATGAGAGGTGTTGATAATGGCATGAGACAAGAGAAGGCATAAGAGGAATGAGAAAAGTAAAAGATAGGTATCAGAAACCCTCCCAGCTTGTTGCACGGATTGCCAATAGATTGATCTCTTCAGTTATCTTTACAGCTGCAACACTCAGATACATGTGAAGATACATCTTTAAAGTAAGGATTGCATAAAAACCCTTCTTAACAGCTGGTCGATGTGGTAATTCATGGCAGAAGAAGAAATTTGGGGGAGTCTAAATGAAAGAAGGCGTGGGCAGTCAAATCAAAAATGAGCCAATGACCTAATGTTCAGTAAGCTAGAGTTCACCAGTTTCAGTCCAAGAGCAACCGGGTGGGAAGAGAAAGGATTTATCTGAGCACTTCGTTGAATGCCTTGGTTTAGAGTGCTCAAACAGAGGACTTGTTTCCCATTACTGGCCAGTGTGAACACAAGTGTAGGTGAAAAAAAAGTAATTTTGCCTTGACAGCTGATTTATGCAATGCCAAAATTGTGTCATCTTAAAAAGAACTTGAATATCAGGAAATATAAAGAATAATCAACTGAAGAATGATGATCACCTCATAGGAAACCAGCTAGAAGGAGTTAGAATATGAGGAAACCAAATATGCATAGAGCTAGTCAGTAACTCATGTACTTCAGTGATTGAGCATTTGTTAATTGAGCACTAATTGCAAGGATAGATTCAGTTCCCCTAATGGCTTGTCCTCGTTCACAAATGATACAAACATTTCTAAAGTGTCACTGTGACTCTGGCAAGAGGACGTATTAAAAGAAGATGCTAAGATCTAAGATCATTTTGTTTTTAAACTAACCTTTACCTCGAGCATAATTTCATCCTCAACATCAACACCTTCTGGATGCAGTATTAAAAATAAAGATCATGCTGCGGCTTGAAAGCCCATAAATAAACAGCGCAATGTCAAAATAGATGAGATATTTTGAGCAGCAGCAAGAGCACAGAAAAGAAAATAATCTTGCAGCAGTTACCATCATTTTAGAAGCATGCAGCTCAATATCCCACAAACAAAAACAGTGTTGCCACGATGTTTATTTAGTATACATGCACCAACAGTTAATTCAATACCATTTAGTGCCTTATATTTCATGTCTGCTACTTATAATTCATCACCCAAAATCACAACACATTTTTCCATACTGATATTCAGATAAAACTCGCCAAATGTGAACCACGTTTGAAAGGACAAAATCTATAATTGTATTGCTGAGCTACAATTTCACACCTACAATTAGATTTTACTTGAAATCCTAATGAAAACAATGTTAACAAGATGGGCTATGCTAAGAAAAGGTTGCATCAGTACACCTTTCATGTCCGTAGAAACTTTTTTTTTAAAAACAGCGAATGAATAATGAAGTACAACTATTGTATGCCCAAACAAGGCAACTACAAACAATAAACATACAAACAACGATGAACAGGTAAAGGTACTCCAGTCCATCCAGGCTGTCCATCACAATGATGATACTTTGTGTATCACAATATGTACACTCTTCACACAAAGTTATGTGATATGCTGGGAGAGGCAAAACAAAAAAAAATTACATAGCCCATCTAGGAATTCAAAAGGAATCCAGCAGATCATTCCGATGCCAAATTTCCTGAAATACCCACGTTTTGTAGAGGTGATGCCTGCCCCAACCAGAAATAGACTGAAATTCAATTATCACAACTAGCGGCATTTTAGCAAGGTCTCGAACTGCAAAATGATGATGATCAATCTTCATTGGTGGTTTTGGTCAAGGACATAAATAAATGTTGGTCAGGACACTGGATCTCCCTTGCTCCTCTTCAAAATAGTGCAATGGGAAATTTCATATCTGCCTCAACAGGCAGAGGCGGCCTCAGTTTAAAGTCTTATGTGAAAGACAGCATCTCCACTAATACAATATTTCCATCAGCATTATTCCCACAGGATGTAAATTCACACCATGGCTCCTAGTCTCTCAGCTCTGGTGACCCATAGCGTAGCATTGAACAGGCAGAATTAATTCAATCTTGATTTTTCTTGCATTTTCATTGAAGTTGAGAAAATGCTGGTTATGGGGATTGGTGGGGTAAATAGGTGGGGTTATGGAATGGGGCCTGCGCAAGATATGGCTTTGTCAGAGATTCATGGAGACTTAATGGGCCTCCTTCTGCATTGTAGGGATTCTATAACTCAACCAAGACCATGAGTCATAGCTTTAGACTAGCGTGTCAGAAAGCGATGGCCCGCAGCAATTAAAAGACTTTAATGTGCATTCACCTGCTTTTGGAAACTTCTTAATCACCAGGGCTGCTTGGGGCATGCATTGAAATAGCCCTTGCCGGTATCAGCGCAATCCAGCTCCGATGGATTCAAGGTGGCCATGCCCCTTCTTTACTGCATCATTTGCCATAAAGCAGGTATGTTTAAAGGGTCAACTCAACATTCTGATCAAGACCTTTGATCCGGACCTTCAGAACACCCTCCGTGCTCCCATCCCACGTACTCCCCACGTTGGAGATCTCTACTGCCTCCCAAAGATACACAAGGCAAACACACCCGGCCGTCCCATCGTATCGGGCTATGGGACCCTGTGAGAAAACCTCTCCGGCTATGTCGAGGGCATCCTGAAACCCATTGTACAAAGAACCCCCAGCTTTTGTCGCGACACGACGGACTTCCTACAGAAACTCGGCACACATGGAGCAGTTGAACCAGGAGCGCTCCTCGTCACAATGGATGTCTCGGCACTCTACACCAGCATCCCCCATGACGATGGCATTGCTGCAACGGCCTCAGTGCTCAGCGCCAACAACTGCCAGTTTCCAGATGCAATTTTACATCTCATCCGCTTCATCCTGGACCACAATATCTTCACCTTCAACAACCAGTTCTTCATCCAGACACACGGAACAGCCATGGGGACCAAATTCGCACCTCAATATGCCAACATCTTCATGCACAGGTTCGAACAAGACTTCTTCACCGCACGGGACCTTCAACCGATGCTATACACTAGATACATCGATGACATTTTCTTCCTTTGGACTCATGGTGAACAATCACTGAAATAACTCTATGATGACATCAAGTTCCATCCCACCATCAGACTCACCATAGACTATTCTCCGGAATCGGTTGCATTCTTGGACACACGCATCTCCATTAAGGACGGTCACCTCAGCACCTCACTGTACCGCAAGCCCACGGATAACCTCACGATGCTCCACTTCTCCAGCTTCCACCCTAAACACGTTAAAGAAGCCATCCCCTCCGTATACACAGGATCTGCTCGGATGAGGAGGATCGCAACAGACACCTCCAGACGCTGAAAGATGCCCTCATAAGAACAGGATATGGCGCTCGACTCATCGATCAACAGTTCCAACGCGCCACAGTGAAAAACCGCACCGACCTCCTCAGAAGACAAACATGGGAAACAGTGGACAGAGTACACTTCGTTGTCCAGTACTTCCCCAGAGCGGAGAAGAAACGGCATCTCCTCCGGAGCCTTCAACATGTCATTGATGAAGACGAACATCTCGCCAAGGCCATCCCCACACTCCCACTTCTTGCCTTCAAACAACCGCGCAACCTCAAACAGACCATTGTCCGCAGCAAACTACCCAGCCTTCAGGAGAACAGTGACCATGACACCACACAACCCTGCCACAGCAACCTCTGCAAGACGTGCCGGATCATCGACACAGATGCCATCATCTCACGTGAGAACACCATCCACCAGGTACACGGTACATACTCTTGCAATTCGGCCAACGTTGTCTACCTGATACGCTGCAAGAAAGGATGTCCCGAGGCATGGTACATTGGGGAAACTATGCAGACGCTGCGACAACGGATGAATGAACACCGCTCGACAATCACCAGGCAAGACTGTTCTCTTCCTGTTGGGGAGCACTTCAGCGGTCACGGGCATTCAGCCTCTGATATTCGGGTAAGTGTTCTCCAAGGCGGCCTTCGCGACACACGACAGCGCAGAGTCGCTGAGCAGAAACTGATAGCCAAGTTCCGCACACACGAGGACGGCCTCATCCGGGATATTGGGTTCATGTCACACTATTTGTAACCCCCACAGTTGCGTGGACCTGCAGAGTTTCACTGGCTGTCTTGTCTGGAGACAATACACATCTTTTTAGCCTGACTTGATGCTCTCTCCACTCCCATTGTTTTGTTTCTTAAAGACTTGATTAGTTGTAAGTATTCGCATTCCAACCATTATTCATGTAAATTGAGTTTGTGTCTTTATATGCTCTGTTTGTGAACAGAATTCCCACTCACCTGAAGAAGGGGCTTAGAGCTCCGAAAGCTTGTGTGGCTTTTGCTACCAAATAAACCTGTTGGACTTTAACCTGGTGTTGTTAAACTTCTTACTGTGTTTACCCCAGTCCAACGCCGGCATCTCCACATCATGTTTAAAGGGCCCAGTGAAATTGATAGGCCAGGGAGAATGGACGCATCCAAAGGTAAGTGGATGGGATATTGGTGATCAAGAGGGTCAGAGCTCATTGGGGTTGGGGGGTGGCAGGGATAAAGGGAGAAAGAGGGGTCTAGTGGGGGAGTCCCATGGTGTTGGTCTGGGTGTTTAGAATAGTACCCAGGAGTTGCAAGAGGTTTTAATTCTTCTAACCTTTTTTGATAAACTATTAGTGTTACCCTTTGCGTTTTAAAATCACATTTTTGGATGGTTCCCATCTCAGTGCAATTGTCCAAAAGGAAGCTAGCATTTTTGAGAAACTTCAGTGCAAACCCTTACCTGTTCCAAGAGTGATTCCTCAGCACCTCTTCGGGGTACCCCCAAACGATGGGGAGCTCAGATGTTCCAGTTTGCTATCTTGCCTGAAGTTCCCGCAACAAACAACAGCCAAGCAAACTTACCGAGGAGCTCAACCACATAGTAGCAATTCACAGATTGATTGCATGCTTAGGAAAGCAGTAAATTGAAATAGATTAGAATGGGCAGAACAATGGTTCGCACTGCTGCCTCACAGCGTCAGGGACCCAGGTTCGATTCCCGGCTTGAGAAACTGTCTGTGCGAAGCTCTCCCAGTGTCTGCATGGGTTTCCTCCAGGTGTTCCTAGAGGGGGGGTGGGGGGAGAGCAGACACTTGGGGATGTGGGAAAGTCCCGTGGGGCTACCATGGCTATCCAGAAGTTGGAAGAGGTTGTAATTCTTCTAATATTTTCTGAGTAACTATTCGTGTAACCCAGTAAAAGCAAAATCTAAAATAGGTTTCAAAAAAGAATACTTGAAAAGAATAAAAGTTATGTGTGTGTTTTATTTCTATCCAAGAGCTAGTCGACAAAAAAAAGGGCAAAGTGACCTCCTTCTGTGTTGTACAATTGTATGATTCGAGAAGTAAAAGACAACTGCAGATCAGCAGGATGCAACCAAGACATTACAGAGTGACCAGATATGGGCTTAAGCTGATGAGTCTCCAATCATCAATACCATAGAGTTAGAAATCTGCCCAGAGACCATGCACTCTCAGAGAAGGAAAAGCTAGAGACACTGCAAACTAGTCTTGACAGTTTAGGTTGCCGAAGGTGTACAAGTCATCTGCCTAACCTTTCACCAAAAGTTGGTATTTGGTGCAGAAGTCAGTCACGGGAAAGAACTGAACAGCATTGTTGGTGTACCTACATGACAAGCACTGCAGCAGTTGATAAGGCGGCAGCTCACCACCAGCTTCTCAAGTGCACCGAATGTTGGCCTTGCCTACAATGCTCATAGCTCAGAATTTTTTTTTTAAAAAGGACAGAAAGCAGATGTCAATTACACATGAACAAGAACATTCAACCAATCTTTATTCATCCATCAAGTTCCTATAATCCCTTGGGTTTGCACCACTCTACCTATGAGAAAGAACTTCCTGACATCAGTCTTAAAGTTTGATTTTTGAACCTCCATTCCACTTGCCCTATTCTTGCATTTTAAAGTAATATTTTAAATTTACCAATTCTTACAAAATTTAAAATCCTTACTGTTCAAACAAACACATTCTCCAGTCTATCCTAGACAGGTTCCAGAGAACAATCAAACAAAGTTGAAAAATTAACTCTGTTCCTTTCTCCACAGATGCTGCTAAATCGGCTGAGGTTTTCCAGTATTTTGTTCTTATTCCATCTTAGACGAGGTTGCTAATTTGACTAAGACGTGAATGATGCAGAATGGAATACAAGAATATAAAAGTCTTGAATGAGCCATGCCCTCTAGCCCATATACCTACTTTTTTCAACCATGGCACCCAGGTTGATAGGGTTGTTAAGAAGGAATGCGGTGTGTCAGCTTTTATTGGTAGAGGGATTGAGTTTCGGAGCCATGAGGTCAGGCTGCAACTGTACAAAACTCTGGTGCGGCCGCACTTGGAGTATTGCATACAGTTCTGGTTGCCGCATTATAGGAAAGATGTGGAAGTGTTGGAAAGAGTGCAGAGGAGATTTACCAGGATGTTGCCTGGTATGGTGGGAAGATCGTATGAGGAAAGGCTGAGGGACTTGAGGTTGTTTTCGTCAGAAAGAAGGTTAAGAGGTGACTTAATAGAGGCATACAAGATGATCAGAGGATTAGATAGGGTGGATAGTGAGTGCCTTTTTCCTCGGATGGTGATGGCTAACACGAGGGGACATAACTTTAAATTGAGGGGTGAGAGATATAGGACAAATGTTAGAGGTAGGTTCTTTACTCAGAGTAGTAAGGGCGTGGAATGCCCTGCCTGCAGCAGTAGTGGACTCGTCAACATTAAGAGCATTCAAATGGTTATTGGATAAACATATGGATGATATTGGAATAGTGTAGATTAGAGGGGCTTTAGATTGGTTTCACTGGTCGGCGCAACATCGAGGGCCGAAGGGCCTGTACTGCACTGTACTGTTCTATGTTCTATGTCAATTTCCATCTGGTGGGGAGAAAATAGAAGATGAGAAAGATCAACTATTGCAATTACTATCTCCAGGTTTCAAATCCATTTGCTAATTGATATTAATTCAAAACACAGAAGCCTCATTTTTTTAAAAAAACACAAGAATGCTAATTTAAACATGCATAGTGAACTCATCTCAGTTGCGAGGCCACAGCACAAAACAACTTATAATTTAAGATCTGCTGAGACAGTCAAACATATCCCACAATAATGCCAAGCACAGGAAATGGAATACTGGTTTAATAGCTGCTGTGATGCCAGGGAACATTATTAGAATTCAGTAGAGAGAGCATCATTCAATATCTCTAATATGAAAAGGCTTGCTGTTGACACTGGATTGCACAAGTGTTACACACCCTTGCATCAATATCTCGTCAAGATCAGCATAAAAAAATTACTCTTAAATTTTACATCACTTCAGTTCACATCGGCATTGAACATCTTGCGTTTCCCCAGAAGTTTCTGAAAATTCATATATACAGCTGAGCCTTAGAAACCAGGAAGTTCCATAATTTGGACAGAGATTAGCTGATGATAGTCAGATGGTATGTATGGAGCTGCTTTTGGCATAGAAAAGAAAAAGCAAAAAAGTCACCTAGTGTCCCCAACATTAACTCTTCCCCTAGTGGAAACCAGCATCAGTTGGATTCAGATTCAGCTGTAATCAGTACCCTGATCGAGTAATCTACCAATACTAGAATCTTCTCCATTAACAGTAAGCTTTGTCTGTATAGTGCGCAAGAAACAATACTTTTCACTGTATACTAATACATGTGACAATAAGAAAATCAAATCAACACTAGACTAAAGCAAGCTACTTGGGTGGGGCGAAGCGGAGCTCAGATACCTTTGAAATTATCCTCCGACAAGATTCAACAGCTTCAAGAGATCAGACCAAAAACTCAGCAAAAAGTTCCAAAAATGCAACACCTCCAAAATAAAAAAGTTCAGGAGCTCTGCATAAGTAGAGATAGCAAGTTGGTCTCCCTGTTTTTGATTTGTTACTGCTAGTCACAAAGCAACTATATTACAGATGCCAGAAAAGGATTAAGACCTGATACAAATTTCTTTAACAAGTGTTCTCACAGACCATAAAAATCCTATGTTCAGCTTTCTCAATCATAAAAAATAATCAATAAAGCCATAACTTCTGAAATCATTTAATAGTCACCTTTTCCTTAAACATTTTAACTACCCTTGTTGCGCTGGACTTGGGAGATTAAAACAAACAGAAAGCGAAGTTTCCTGCATCCAGTTTTGAACCCAATAAGCAGGAGAATGAGAAAGAATCAAAGAGAAGGACAAACAAAAGAAAGAGAAATGGGACCAGGCTTAGCAACATGTTCTCAAAAGGTGAAGAGATCACCCAAATTCACAAACTAAATTTACACAGGAAATATAGCCATTTGAGCAAGGTATTGTAGGGCTAAAACAATACTCAGCAAATAAATGACTTGAGTACATAAGGGCTAATGCTGGAAGCCAAAAAGATTCAGTACAAAATATTTCAGTTGCTGTCCCTTTATTTCTACTTTTTAATCCAAAGAGAGCGTGTCAAATTAATTGCAGTTCACTTTTCTCATCCTTCTCCACAATGCTCAGTGCTTATTGCAACCAATTAATGATGGTTGGCAGTAGCTGCAAAACTCACATTCTAAGTCACAGCACTAGCTAGTACAAGTATGTTGTGACAGAAACAGAGCTGTGTTTTAGTTTCACCCCTGCTGCATCTCGATTCCAAGGACAAACATCTTACCTTTTTCATTGTTCCTACATTGTTAGAATGCCTCTAATGTAAGCAAACGTTATCTCCATACATATGTCCAAACAGAAAAATGAAGTTTATAACATGTATAAAAGAATCTTGTCCACCAACAAGATTCTCAACCCTGTTTCAGCACATCGAGTTGCAACGTGCTGAATGTGCAATGTTTTCTCCTCACACATCACCATGTTGTCTCTCCCCATCAGCCCAAATCCTTAAGTGGATCGTTACTTTTCCCTGCAATTCAAATGCAGCCACATAACAATCCCTGCATTGTCTGGCCTAGAGCTGCCTACTCTATCCCACAGCCTCAGCATGCTCATCTCCCAACTTCCCGTTGCTTCTCACCACTTCACCCTCAAACACACTGGCCAGAATTCTCCAGTCTCACACGCCCCGCTGCCATGAGAACAGGGAATTTGGTGCTCAGCCAAATCTCCATTTACTGCAGCAGGACCAGATAATCCGAGCCACGGGCGAGGTTGGTGAATTACAGCCACTAAGCCATCCTCAGCCTCCAATCCTGCTCCGATTTGCCTGTGTTGTACCAGCTCCTGGACAATCTGTACTCATTCGATCCACCTCCAAGTCAGCATGTGCTGGCTACAGTCTTGTTACATTGGCCAGGTTTTACTTTATACTTGGGAGATTTTACTTATACTTTATACATGGCTGTCTAAGAGAGGAACATTTTTATCACGGCTTTCTGTGATAGTTGCAAGACAATTAATTAGATCTTTTTTAATGAATAACTTTTTTAAAATAAAGCTGCCAACTTGGTTTAATAACTATCCCCTTCTAAATTTCTGAGTGAAAAGGACACAAGCAGCAAAGACTACAGACGTCTCAAAGAAAGGTATGCATTTGGCCATCATACCCACATACCACTTCAAACGTTAATATAAATGTTGCAATATTGAAGTAAATTATCCAAACTTTAATAAATGTCAGACAGTGCTATTGAATATGTTAGTGAAGGAAGCTGTGTGGAACAGCTATATAAAGACATTCAGAAGCATATAGAAGAGGAGTAGAAGTAGTAGATCCTAACAGAGGGCAAAGAGGAAGATTCAGGGCTCTGCAGAGGAAGTGAGTAAAGACCCTAGGCACAATTGGCAAGTGGCCACCTTCTGTGTTATAAATTTTCACAGAATATACAGGA
The DNA here is from genome assembly GCF_964213995.1 of Mustelus asterias. Lineage (NCBI taxonomy): Eukaryota > Metazoa > Chordata > Chondrichthyes > Carcharhiniformes > Triakidae > Mustelus > Mustelus asterias. Next base: position 107,502,562 of record NC_135808.1, on the reverse strand, counting down.
CAGAAATAGGCCATTCCATGTCAGTGCTTATGCCCCAGCTTGTTTTGTCTTTCCTGATAGATATACCCTCTCACACAGGTCTGGTATCATCTCTAAATCTTTTTGGCATGTTCTCCAGTGGTTCTACATCCTTTTTTAGTTCTATGTTTTAAAGGGCAAGTGATACTATCCAACCCTTTACGGTACTTACCTGTGACCTTTCATTCACAGGCTTGTATGCATGGATTTCTAAATGCTTCACATGGCATGTGGCTGCTTGGTTGATACGCTAGTCATCACCTACATTGTGGTCTGCCTGCTGACACTTGAAAATGAATACAACTATGACAATACCCAACTATAGGAGCTTCTAATGCGGCAATCAACACAGGTCAGGGATAGGCAACGATAAGGCAGGTGCCTATTGCAGACTCATGACAGTTTGCTACTCTTCCTTACAGTACTGCACACAATCTGAAGCAAACTTGATAACGAAACTCATGTAACTAATTTTAGCAGAAAATACAGGTAAATGCAGCTGCCATTCTCACTTTTCCCCTACATGTGACATGGCAGATGTATCAGGCACCCCTGCTTTTGATCCTGCCCCAATATTTTATTTCATGTCATTACTTACACTCTGCACATACACATACTGCAGCTGACAGGAGAAGCAGCTGGAGTAAAAGCCAGGGAGGAAGACCTGGCTGACATTGCCTCTTGGCGAAAGAGCATCAGAACCCAAGTATCCCTTTAAAAGGATGCTTACAGACATGGAATGCTATCCAGCAACGTGCAAGTCAATTGGAGAGGTGCACGACTGACATTTTGGGCAGAATGATGGATGACTTTGCAGCTTTGCAGTTCATCATGCAACGTGTGGCAGCTTCAAGCTGATCTACAGCAGAGGCTTCCACGACAATAGCCCTAAAGACATCATTGCTTCTACTATGCATTTTCAAACTAAGGTCATAAATGCCTTTGACACCAGAGCGGAAAGGATCGTCTCTTCCAGCTCGGCAAGAGGTAACCGACAAACAAAGAAGGGCCTTGAGAACTCATCGGTAATCATGCAAAGCCAGTGCCCGGTACTAATGGCACAGCAGGAAATAGTCACAAGATTCTTCAGTCTCAGGATAGTGGCATGCATATCATCCTGCTAGTCCACCCACAGCACTGACCGCCATGCCTGCACATGTATCAGAATGGAGGCAGGCTGCCTGTGTTAGTAGCATGGTAATTGGATGAAGACACACAGGTGAAGGGCATTGTTTAATTAAGCACCTAAGGCACTCGGCTATGGTTGCACAGTGGTTACTGGACTCGCAAACCAGAGACCTGAACCAATCCTACCATGGCAACCAGGGAATTTAAATTAGCCCCTTTAAGGCTTTCAATTTGTTTAAATTAGTTAATTTGATCAATTAGTCTATTTTATGAGTGTACTCAAAAAGAATATAAAGAGGATGTGCTGGTAGATGGGAGGTAGTAAATAAGCAGGCATGCTGCATTCTATAAATAAGCGTATTTTCATCAAGAATTAGTGTCTAGTGTTGTAATTCACCAACTGGCATGGGATCAATTTAACAGCACAAGAGATGAGGCCTGCAGCTGGTCCATCTCAAGAACTAACTGCTACTAAACAATGGCCACATCGGTCATAAGTGAGCAAGTCACGACATTCAGTAGGCTACTTGGATAGCATGCAAGAGTTGCAGAAAACCACGTTCAACAAGTCAGATGTCCACCACGGGGAAGCGCAGTGGCAACAAGCAGTACGCATAACTTGGCTTTAATAATTTCTTGCTGGTTGTCTTTGATTACTCTATGCATTTCCAAATGTTAACTATTTTGATCTGGACTTATGAGTTTTAAGAACTAACTGGTCTACAGTACCTGGTTTATACAGATGTATGACATTGAATACTAGTTTTTATAGCTTAACTGAAAAATTGTCAAAGACAGTTAGCGACATTGTGTGTGTGCAATCATATAGAACAGGGAAACAGAGGAAAAAAAGAGAATGCAGAGAAAGGAGGAGAGTGAACATATCAAAGAGCATGCTTGATGACAGAGAATTAAGGAACATGCCATAGAGAATGCACAGGCACCACAGAAAGCGAGGGAGAGAGAATGCCAGAGACCACATGCACCAAACGGAGAGACTGGATCAAAGACAGATGGAGAGAAAGTGTGCACGCACCTGAAAAAAGACAGCATGAAAGAGCACCTGGCAGAAACAAAACGAGAGAGAGAGAAAGACAGACAGAAGAATGCACTTGAAGGAAAAGATGCATTGCAAAGGAGAGAAAGTGTAGCACACAAGAAAAAGTAAGAAAGGAAAGAAAGTGAGAATGTGAATACATGAACAGAGAAAGCAATTGAGCAAAAAAAAAGCTAAATTTCAGCACAGCTTCCCACCATGCTACTGAGGGTAGGAGAGTGGGTGGAACACATTGGAGAATGTAATGAAACATTTACTTTTTTAATATATGGTTATTGTCTCTTAGCTTTGATTTATCTGAAAGCTGCGGTTGGTAACAATGCCATTCACATACATTCTCTCCATGGATATGTATGCCTAAATACCTTCAGTGAAGAGTTTTCATCATGGTTTAAAAGTACTTGTCAGCTGCTAATGTTTTTTTTCTAAAATTTGTCCACAATGAGAATGCGTACAATGGAACGCAAAACACTCCCTCCAAGTTAACACCCCCAGTCAAGTGATGATATTCTCATTTTATTTCAAGTTAATGACTGAAATCTGGATCATAAAAGATCAGAGCAACTGAATCAAACCTTTGATGTCAGTGCTCAGACATACAAATACAATAATCGAATACACCATTGTATCTGACTCAAACTGGCGTAACAAGAAATGTTACACTTGGAAAAGTATCAATTTTTTTTATACAGATAGAAGATTTAGGGGTCTAAATTTGTCAAGGGGTAACACAAAACTGACGAGAGCCAATATTCAGCTCCATTGACTTCAATGGAACTGAACATTAAGTGGAGCGTATAATAGATGACAAATGCAATAATTTCCATTTCACGCCGCTGCTCATGACGAGTTGCTATCCCAAGATTTCTAAAAGCTGGTACTGTAATGAGGTGCCACTCACAGATAGGCTACATTTAATATTAGTTGTACTCTTGGTACACACATCTGATAAGCATTCTATGGCACAATTTAATGCAGCAGAAACGAATGGAATGTTAGACTTCTGTATCTGCATCACGTATCCATCAACTGCACCACATCAAAGCTGTTTAAAAGTGAGCTGAAATCCCTACTTTGCTAAAATACTGCTTGATGTAGAAGTTAAAATGAAAATGCATCTTATTTTGTAGGTAATAAATAACTTATTAGAACTCAAGGTCCAGAATATAATATCTCATGCAGGCAGATTTTAGTCTTTAGAAAATTGTCAGTTTTTAAAACCCGAATTGCTGACAGACATGCTACATAATCTGCATAAATCTGCCTGAAACTGGTTAATGCAATAGGGGGAGGAGAGGAAAGAAAAATGGCTTAATCAAAAACCCAACCACTAATCAGTTTGCGAACTGCATGTAGAGTAGTATGTACTGCTAATTAAGGTTAAACAAGCAGCATTTTGAGCCCATAAATATATTCATTTTGTCTCATTGCCTCCAAGCATTATTATACAGTACAGCAAACACTAATGACAGCTTAAAAGAAAGAATGGCTGTGCAACCCTTAAGATATGGATTTGCATCTCTGAAACAAGAGAACAAGGGTGGCGCAGTAGGTCAGATACACTTTTTTTTCACACTTGTGATCTAGCACTACTGAAAGAAAGTTATTTATTTTCAATCCCCTTTAATCAGCTATTGTAAACTGTTTCAGTTATTTACACTAAGGCATTGTTCAATCATGTGGGCACGAACATAACTGAAGCTTGTTATCTGAGCCGTGCCACATGACTGATCGTCACAATGGTAACTAAAAACCAATATGCCAGGACAGAAGCTTCCCCCATGGCTCGGTGCGTGCATGAACCATGTGGGCTGTACCCTATAGGCCGGGAGGGTCCCATCTGGTAAATCCATATTGGCTTCATCCCCCCAGCTAGAGGGGAGAGGCGGGGGGGGATGGGGAGCTAAGGAAGAAGGATGTATATGTAATGGCCAAGGCTTCTGACCCCTTCCATTCTCTGGTAAAGCCAGTTGGAAAAGCATCTATAGATGATAGGACTGAACTTAGTTGTGATACCACCCACAGTCAAAAACCACAAATTCGTCCCCCAATTCTGCACATGAAAATGTCTACTATATCTGTGAAACAGCATGTCTTCACGAGTCACTGCGTTCCGCATGAAGAAGGAGGGCAACGGTCAGAGTGAAAGAAGAAAAATACAAAGAAGTATAAACATAACAGTGAACCAAGCTTTAAAATGTTCAATATAAAAGGTAACTTTAAAAGCAATCATTCTATTAACAGCCAGTGATACTGCAATTGTGTAACCTGACTGCATGAACTATCTGCGTCTTCTCTAACACAGCAATACAAAACTGGCAGCAGCACAACCTGGAACATTTTTTTTTTTTTACAGACACAGAAAGAGTGGTAACACAACTGCACAAGTTTTGAACACCACATGCAAATTGTGACAGTACTGCAGTTTTAAAGGGCACACATCATGTTCTTTCAAAAATAAAATCAGTTACAATACAAATAAAATATCCTTTTGTTCATTTTTCCAAACAAAAATATTTAAATAATTAGTGTTCATCTTAAGAAACTAGTTTGAGGAAGTTGCTGAGCTATATGGTTATCCATTTATTTTGAACCAAAAAAATAGGTTGAGTATTTTTTTGAATGGTGAAAAGCTAGGAATTGCGTACATCCAAACAGACTTGGGAGTCAATGCACACAGATCACTAAAATGTAACAACCAGGTACAAAAGAAAAATTAAAATGGCTAATGGAATGGCCTTTACAACTGGGGGCTAGAATATTAAGGAAAAATGTTTTGCTATAGTTACATAAAGACCTGGTTAGACTGGAGTATTGAATTGCAAGGTTTGACCTTGTAAGGAGTAGAGCCCAGATTCACCAACATGTTATTTGGTCTCCGAGGAAACGGAAAAAAAAGACCGACATTTATATAGTGCTTTTCACAACCACCAAATGTCTCAAAATGCTATACAGTCAATTAAGTATTACTGAATTGTGGTCTCTTTTGTAATATACAAAACATGGTAGTCAAGTTGCACACAAATTCCCACAAACAGCAATGTAATGGTGACAAGATAACTAGTTTGTATGATATTGATTGGGGGATAAATACTGGCCAGGACAGCAGGCATAACTGCAACTGAGCAGACAGATGCAGGCATCGGGTTGTCTCATCTGAAAGATGGTACCTACAACAGTACAGCAGTCTCTCAATACTGCACTGGAGTATAAGCTTTACTTTTTGTGCTCAAGCTTTGAAGTGGGACTTGAATGGTTAAATTACGAGGCGAGAATGCATAAACTAGACTAGTATCCCTGGATTATAGAGGTTTCAGGGGTGGTTTGATTACAGTTTTAGGATTTTAAAAGAAATTGATAGGATGAATAGAGAGAAACCATTTATCCACTAGCGAAGGAGTCTTGAACAAGTAGACGTAACCATAAGGGCAGAGACAAGTGTGTGAAGAAATTTGTCCTATCTTTTTCCCCCCACCAAAGGGCAGTATAATGAATTTCAAACCGTTTTTCACAAAAAGCAGTGGATCCTAGCTCAATTTCAATCCAAGATCAATAAATTTTTGTTAACCAAGGCAGGTGACGGTGTTAGGATACAGATCAGCCATGATATCATTGAATAGTGCAGAAAGTTCAAGGGGCTCAACAACCTACACCTGTCCTTATGTTTCTATACTTGAAGGAGTATATAATATTGTGTGTTTTCAAGGACCTAGCTCTTGGGGCTAAAGGGATCAAAGGATAAGGTGCGGGGGGGGAAGAAGTGGGAACAGGTTACGGAGTTGGATGATCCGCCACAACCGTAATGAATGGCGGAGCAGGCTTGAAGGACTGAATGGCCTATTCCTGCTCCTATTTTCTAGGTTTCCAAGGAGAAAACTTTCTGGAGCCATGAGCAAAAGGCAGGGGAGTAGGATAATTGGCTAGCTCCTTCAAAGAGCAGGCATAGGTGCAATGAACCAACTGGCCTCCTTCTGTGCTATATCATTCTTTAACAGTAAAAGGCAGCCAAAGAAACACGCACAAAATAAACATGCATTGCATAATACAAAACTTATTGCACAGCTTTTTTCAAATCTAAAGAATACAAAATAAAAATAAAAATATAGTTTTGGTATCTGAATAACTTCACAACTATTGCGTTAGGGTTTGTTTCAGTATCAGCACAAGTAGAAAACTCAAATTCTGGCTGACTCAAGTAAATGGTAATGAGTTAATGACCATCTCTGTTCATGTTAAATCTGCTCTCCGAGATTAATTCCAATAGTACTGATCCAAAATTTTCCTGAATGAAGTCAACGGTACGATATTGATCACTGGTTCTAATCAACATTCATATCCATTTGTAGCACAGAATTTTTGACCGCAGCACTAGAAACGTCTATTTTTTCCCCCAACTTATTTATTTGCTGCTTTCCTGAAGGCATTGAATCCTTGCTGGGAAATGATTCCACGAGCACCACGGCCCAAAGCTACTTACCCCACGTAGCAGTTAGTCATGCATGAGCCTCAACAGGGATTGCCAGCATGGCTGTTTGACCCCAGGTCCTTCACAACCAAGACTCATTCTCTCCTTGCCAGACCTCCCATTGTGCACGGGTAGCTAATTTCCACAGCATAACCCAGAGGCATCGCAGTAATTGTGACATTACTATCCCTGTTCAGGTGGAAATCAGCTAACTCAGCACGGAACCGGAATGGAATAAGGTCCTCCCTGGTTTACGTACCTCAGCTACTCACTGCTGCATTACTGGAAAAACAAAAAGTCACACGGTTAAATCTTTACATCAAAAGGAAAATGTCTAAGTGAAACTCTAAATAAGTTTATCTCATTTTAGGATGCCCTGTTTGAAAAGACATAGACGGTCTTGTGGCTCGGTGGGTAACACCCTACCTCTTAACCAGAAGCTCCAGGTTCAAAACCCACAGCAGATTTACTGGTCATGGAAGCAGCATTCATGATGCAGCCAGAAAGGTTAAGAATCAATCTGCTAACCCTTCCAACACACCAATGACAAGGAGTGAGAGAGATTACAATTCAGCCATTATTGACAACATGCCTTGCCAGCGCATCCGTACATGGCAGAAATCTTTCATGTAAAAATTCTCCTTTGAGGAGGTCTACATCCTACAACGGGTAAACAAAAGTGCAGAAGTTGCTTAAAATTAATCCAGAATCATATACAAATGAAACAAAGGTGCCAAAGTCAAAATGCAGTCGACTGCCAACAAATAGTTTATAGCATCCTTTATTGAATGCAATTGGGCAGTACTGTGATTGAGCTTACTTGATCCAAAGTAATGTAACGTGTTTTAAAAAAAAACATGGTTTCAGCAGAATGATTACATTTATACTTAAATATGGAGTAAATTCAACAATTTCCAAAATTACACAGCAGAGTTTGAGAAAAAATTCAGGTAGCATGGTAGTACCATGCCAACACCCTAAATTCTTTATGCAGCAAAGAAGTATCTTACATTCTCTTTCTCACCTAACCCTCAGAATAGGCAATTTAATTCTCTCACTGAGTCACAAGCTAAACAGCTTCGAAACAAATACTAGACATCACAAACAATTTTATTCAAGTAAAAATTTCAAAGTCTTGAATAATCCTACAGCAAGAGCATACAATTTTTTTCACTTCTCATTTAAAGAAACTGCTCACAGATTTAAAGTAGGATTGGGATATCCAAAACAAAATATAATGGACTCCTAAAGTAATTCAGTACCCAAATCTCAGGCAAGCCTCAGAATTGGCTCTTGGTGTGCATAAGACACAAGCTAACAGGCAGAACATGACTCAGCATCGCCAGAGTTTTAAAAAAGGCAATGAGTATTCTGATTCCTGATCACTATCCTGCACCAACTACTACAGATCACACAAGCGTTCAGATATTGAGCAGAAGCAAGATCAGGACTGCCTGCAGTTCTAGCTGTGATAGAGATTGCAATTTTGATCGTTCGCAATCTCTTGATGCAGAAAGGGAGAATATTTTGGAATGGGTCTCAAACCCATGGAATAGCACCCCAGCTGAAATAAGTGCTTTCAGGGGAGCATGCATAAGATTAGATGAAAGAAACTAGATTCTGAGGTTGTGGCTGCACATTTTTAAACAAAAACAGGAAAACTTCTTTTTTAAAAACGTAACTTCAGCAGCACTCAGTGGATTGGCTGAAACATGGGTAGCCCACTGTTACTTGGTCTTTCCCCAACAAATAGTTAAGTTTTGCAACCAATGAAGAGAGATTCTGTGATGCAAGGAAGCTCAATGTACGGATTTAGCATGTCTGCTATTACAGCCATATGAAAATGCAATCTACTGTAGCTCATGAAGTTTAAACAAGGCACAATACAGATGACCCTATTCTCCAGGATTAGACTGTTTATAGATATTTAGATAACAATAAAGCTGACAATATGCATTCTGCTTCTTTAATTTGTCCAAGGCCAAATCATCCACCTCTAGCTCACTTGACTTGGAACAATACCCTCCACAGGATTTGGGTCAACGCCGAACAAAATCCCACTGAATGCCACGATGAACCTACTCATTGGCCGTTGTCAGGACTCATTAATGGACAGCTACAGACCGAGGATCAAATGCATCCTGTATGCGACAGCTGATCTGCTGTGGATTATTCACATAATTTAATAGCCATACGCAGCATGGGGTACAGCTGTCATGCATGAGAACAAAAATCTGTTTTAGAAAGCCAACTCAAATTAAAATATACATAAAATATTAATATCTATGAACACAGCAGCATTAAACATGGCTACGGGGAAGGATGACCGGTCCATTTTTAAGCATTTGCTTTGCAGATTTCTTGCAAAAGAAAAAAGAACAACAAACACAATACATAATGATGCCGAGATGCAAATCTTGTCTCTTTTAAAAGAAAGCTTTTTTAAAAAAAGAAATTATACTGTAAGACATCCCACTACCTACCAAACTCATAACATATGCCGAGCTTGGTTGTTTAGTTTTTATTATGCATTTGTCACAATGCACATGGTATAACTGAAACTATATTTTGCCAGTCTCTGGCTGCTTTAAAATGTGTTGATCAAAACAAGACATTTAACTACTCCCGAGCAAGTAATGCACTGGTCAAATGAAAATCAGACAGGTCAGCATTTCTTCTCCACACAGTGAGGGGGCGATGACCTGGTGGTGGTATTATCGCTAGACTATTAATCCAGAAACTCAGCTAATGTTCTGGGGACTTGGGTTCGAATCCCACCACCGCAGTTGGTGGAATTTGAATTCGATTTTTTTAAAAATCTGGAATTAAGAATCTACTGATGACCATGAAACCATTGTCGATTGTTGTAAAAACCCATCTGGTTCACTAATGTCCTTCAGGGAAGGCAATCTGCCTTCCTTACCTGGTCTGACCTACACATGATTCCAGAGCCACAGCAACATGGTTGACTCTCAAGTGTCCTCCAAGGGCAACTAGGGATGGGCAATAAGTGCTGGCCAGCCAGCAACACCCATGTCTCACGAATGAATAAAAGAAACTTCAATTCCTGCCCCCCTCAGGCACGCACTCATATCTAGATTATGCCAATATATATTTTGGCTTCAGTTCCAACTGTGCTATTCAAGGAAATTCAGGGCCTGTATATTTACATATTCTCTAAAGTGCATCAGTTTCAATAACAATCCAAAGCGCAAAAAGACAAGTGCAAAGATGCTACTGTGGCCCAGAATTTCTGGAAGCCTGGATGAAACAACGGTAGAAGAATGGCAAAGTGCTGATTTTGCCAAAGAAGAGTTTAGAAATTCGGCCATAGAGATGTCTTGGACCAAATTTTATGCTATGTCCAAATCTTCTACGCTGATTGTTTGAAATCTTCACAAAACCCTCTGTTACTCATTGAGATAGCCCCGCCCATGCGAAAGTACAAAATTCCTGAATTTCTGCCAGTTCTGAATAGCTTAAAATTCAGATTTACAGTTCAAAGTTAAATTTCTGGTATTTCCTTTGGATGGCAGGATTCTCTAGTCTCACTGCAGTGCACGGAGATTTGACTGAGTGCCAAATTCTCTGTCTGCACTTGCAGTGGTGGTGGGGTGTAAACGACCGGAAAATCCCAAACTATATCTTTCATCATACCTTTATGGCATCAGAGTCAGAGTGAGTTTCATTAAAAATTGAAAAAGTTTCAGAAATTCATTTTCTTCAACACTGTCTAATTTACATCAATGGTGAAATTTAAGTATAAAGATGGTCTTGAAAAAGGAAGACAATTTCCTTCGCCCCAATTATTTATGCTGATTTCTACTAGTTTTACACCAGTTCACATATTCTGGTGTGAGATAATGTGAATGTTTTTGGGGAAAATTTTGGTGCAGGTCACTGATGGAAATATTGGCAAAATTTAGATACATATTTTGGCTTCAGTTCCAATTGTGCTATTCAAGGAAATTCAGGGCCTGTATATTTACATATCCTCTAAAGTACATCAGTTTCAATAATAATAGATTTGGTGCAACAAATCAGATTAGCTTCTAAACAGTTAGTTTAACTCTGCAAAACCTACCGAATGCAAACTGTTATTTTAATGAAGTCTGATTTTTAGTTTTAATATTCCTTGCACCACTGAAATTCAGGTATGAAGAAAAGGGTAAAATTATCAGCAAACACCTTTTAGTGCCAAAAGATTAATTTGAATAAACAAGAGAGTTTAAATAAATAAACAGTTTTGACGATCAATGGTATAGCACTGAAAGGACACCGTTAGCAAGGGGATTTTCACAGTAACTTCATTGCAGTGTTAATGTAAGCCTACTTGTGACACTAATAAATAAACTTAAGTTGTATCCTCCTCCCTCATAGAACTTTGTCCACATGATACAGGTAACTGAAGTACTTCACATCATTACAGACAGAAGTTGAAGTGTGCATCTGGGGGACCAGCTGCATGTGTCACACCAGGACTCCAGAATGCTAATGTTACCATGATTCATCAAGATTACTCCTAATTTTTAAGGGGGGGGGTTCTTTATCATTACTCTCAATAGATTTATTGCTATCATATATGGTTGACATATAGGAAGACCTGTTTTTCTTCCTTGAACTAGTTATTACTGTGCTCTACAACAACAGAACATCTTGACTATTTTTTAAAAGTTGTATAATAACTAGTTTAAAATCCTATGCAAGTTTTGCGCTTTAAGTGAGGACCAACATCATTACTTTGGAAATAAAAGATGCCAGGCACCACAAGCTTGGATCCACAGCATTCCCCAGGTACTATTTTATCATTGAAAAACAAATACCTACACACGCACACACGGAATTATTCATTGTTTTCAAATGTCAAGACTCAATTATGGCAGCACGCCTCAGCAGAAGTCACATTTTGAGTGAAAGCCAAGAGGACAGAACTGTCACTTTCCCGTGTGAAAATTCAATTAATTTAATAAGTAAATTAGTGTGAGCAGTTTATTCCACTTACCTAAATAAAAAGTTGGCACTAGTACGAACACAGTACTTTGTTTCCATCACTAAAGGTTAAAAAGACACTGTTCACTGGCCAATATTCCATTTCTCAATGACAAATTATTTCTCCGCATACCTGCAACAACATGAGCTATTATTCCTGCAGCACAAACATTATAAAGTGTCGAGACCAAGTTGCCCAGATGTTGATGTCTACTTTGATATCTGACATTCCAAAACTGATTTTATTAAATAGATTGCGTTCCTTTCAAGGCAGTAACCTAATCAAGGGATTCGGATAACGGTGGCAAGCCACTTAAAATACATCTTCAGCACCACTTGATGTGTAACTACATTTTTTAAACTTAGCAACAGGAGTAGGCCATTCAGCCTCTTCCCTGCCATCCAATTAGATCATGGTTGATTTGGACCACAATTCTATTTTCCATAACTCTTGATGCCTTTAAGCTAAGAAAAATCTATTTGTCTTCAAAGCTCCAAATAACTCAACGTTCACAGCCCTTTGGATAGTGTGTTCCAAATCGCTGCTATCTTGTGAAGATAAAGTGCAACCCGATTTCGATCCAGAATAATCAAACTCTAATTTTATGATGATGTCCCCTTGGTCCCGATTGCCCCACCAGAGGAAATAATTTTTCTATATCTACTCTAATAAATTTTAACCACAATTGATAAACCTTTAATCTCTCATACTCGAGGGAATACAAAGTATATGAAATATGTTCACATATTTTAACCCTCCACGTCCTGGTGACCACTCTCATATCTATAGATCTCTTGAAGCAAATGTTATGTTTATGATAGTATATTTTTCAAGTGAAAACAAAATGAGCACCACTTTCAAACTCCCTTTAGAATGGTGAATATCAAAACTACATTAACATTAAACAATAGATCAGCTAGACTGTGTACAAGATAAATTATCACTTATTACAGGCTATTAAATTTGACTAGGAGAAATTATTGTATTAGCAGCATTACACTACTTCTTGAAAAATAAAGACACCATTTTGGTACTTCCAGTAGCCCATTAACTAAATGGGCTGCCAATTGTGGTACTGCGTCATACAGACAAAGAACAGGCCAAGTTTGACTAGTGGTCTGTGCTGAATTAGCTCTTAGCTCTGCTGTGTGTGGGTCCAAAAATTGTCCTCAATGTCCCTGGGTGTGGAAGGTGTATTGGAAATAGCTCGTGATGTGGAGATGCCGGCGTTGGACTTCTTATTGGAAATAGCTGCCAGGGTTCCCAATCCTCATGACTAACCAGTGACCCCTGCTGGGAATGCATGCGTGGACAGACTTGGACTTGGCTGCAATTCCCCACCAACCTGCTGATATTCAACTAGGCTCACATGAACAATGGCACTCACCAATCTCGTTTATAAAGCTTTCCTCAGCGTTGCTTTAATTACATTTTTTTAAAATGCTATTGTATTACAAAGTATTTTTACTCCAATATCAGAGTACACGCTACAATGCATGCAAAATCTATTTTCCCTTTTAAAAAAAGGCAAAGCCCTTTCATTTCATCCGAGGAACATTAGGTCAAACAACACTTAATAGGGCAAAAGCTATTTATTTACATGTGCAAAACATTTGCCCAGTTAAAACATACTGATACCTTCATGTGAACACTAATGATTCAAAGCAGCGCTGTCTCAAAAATATCAATTTTGTTCTTTCTAAATCAGGCTGAACTCTTTTGCGTATTCTATTTATCTAAATGGCATACAGTTTGAATGATGCCACTTGATCCTATCCCATTGTCTGTTCAATCCTACCTCCAGCTGTAAGTTTGATTTGATTTCCCAGTTTTTATTTCTTCTCCTTCCCCCACACTTTGCATTTTTATGCAATTACAATGCAATGCCGCAATGCCCAGATTTTAGAGTTTAAATGAATGTTTCTGTTCTTCTACAGCCCTCAATCTAAACACAAATGCAGCATTTTATTTTCAGCAATGTACTGCAGTTTTATGTTTACTGCATAATTCTGCACCCAAAATACCAAACTGTCTCCTCCCTCCAGCCCCTTTTGCACAAATAGTGCATCCTCTCTTGCCGAGACACCAATCATGCTCAGAAATCATCTGTATCTGGACACGAAAATACAGACACAGCAAATGGATCTTTCTATCAAGAGCTACACTGTTCACTACAGTGAATCATGACCAAGACAGCACAGTTTCTCAAAGATGTTACCTCATTTTACACCATATCAAATTAATCTGCTGGCGTCCAATATTTTCACTTGGGTAGATGAAATCTGTTGTATTATGATAGTGAGCATTGGTCATCATTTATAACCACAATATAATCAAAACCTGCTAGCTACCTATTCAATGTGATGATACAATATTAACTTACTTCTATTTTCTACTTTCAAATGTCAGCAGGCCCATGGTGCATTTCCAAGCTTTTATCTCGAACAATTGGAGTCATTCAACTAAATCCTGTCTGACATATTGCAGTAGAATTTCCTCTTTGGGTACATAAGATCTTTCATAACCCAGGGAAACCCGGCAACAATTTGCAATTTTAAAAATCCTTGATAACTTAAGGGTGGTAAATTGGTACAGTTTTTTCAAATACAGCTGAAAGCATTCACCATGAAAAATGTTTAAATAATTTAAAATGGTGTTAAGAACAACATACAGAAACTAACTACTACGCAAATAAACTACTAAATGGTTCTTAGTAAATTAATATGTTTAATATTGCTGCTAAAGAGGCATGCTATCGAAACTTTTTGCCTTGCACTCATCAGGACAGAAGCAAGAATGCCAAATTTCAAAGGGAATAACAATTTGCACCACAAGAGAAAAGGGATCATGATTGGTTGGCAAGTCAGCTCCAATTGGGCCAGATGTTGCCATGGCAAATGCAATAGGGAGCTATTGTTCATATTTTTGCTTACTCAAAAAAGGTGCAATATCAGAGGGCAGACCCCTTTACGAATAGAAGTAGCTTCCAATAAGCACAAGTGAGCTAGATTGGGAGCCTGAGTGAAATGAATTACTCTAACAGCCAGTTTAAGATTACCACACTTGGGATCATTCAGCAAGTGCTGCCCAAGCACATATGCCAACTGCAAACAGCCAAACGGACATGCTGTTTGATACAATCACCCCAGTGATTAATTTCATCCGAGGCTGTGGTCTGTTTTCTGGATGGGGCCAGCTTGCACAGTAGTTTAATAAACCATTGCAAAAAATCTTGGAACCTCAATTTGTGTTCAACATAACTCCATCTTTTTCTGGTTTAGATGTTTTTGGGCAAAGGCCATGAAAAAGTAAACAGCGCAACCTGGCAAAAACTCCAGGCCACAGCATCCAACATATGTCTTGGACATATTCTAGTAATTTGTGTCATTATTATACTTTCCAGATAGAAGACTGAGACAAACACACCGGATGTTTATCACAAGATGATAAAACTGTAGCAGTCATCTACAGAAGTTCAAAAACTGAGATCCTTCCAGAACTTTAATACAAACTCAACAGACACTCAGAAGCCTTTGCTTTATATCAGATATAAAGCAAAAATGTTTAACTGAAAAATTTGAGTTTGAGTAATAAAAGCTTTGAAGAGCGCACTGGCTATGAGTACTTGATTGCAATTTAATTAAATTTACAGCAATTATTTTACTCAACATTATTGCCTATGATATGGAAATGTTTTATTTAAACTGTTATATACATTATAACATTATACACACCTTCACTGTAATAAAATATAGGGTGCGACAAAAGGATCTTACCTTGTATATTTACAAGTGTACTTATAAATCATACTAACAATTTGAGTCTAAATTGTCAAAATACTGAACTTAAATTTGTTCCATCATTGGTGGCTTGCAGTTCCCCTCTTTTTAAATGTGTGCTTTACGCATTAGCTTAAAAAAGGTAACATTTCTACTTTTATATTCCCTCCTGATATTAAATTACTGTCTTTAAGTTCCTCTGTTTACAGTCCTCAAAGAGACTCTTGAAGCATTAAAATCATTTAGCATCAGAAAATATCTTTTAAACATTTTTTGTTTCCATATAAAGATTTCCAAAATTATCCCCTTCAAATTTACAACCCTCTAATTAATTCCTGTTTTAAGCATATAGAAACAAAGAACACTGGTTATTTTCCAGAATAATGTATATGGGTATGAAATCAAATTGAACTTTCATTCTGATGCAGAAATGCACCACCTTAACATTGGAGTATATTTTCAACTGTTTAGTGCTTTAAATTATTCATTACTTGGTCAATTCAAAATTAACCACACATTTCTGCATATTCAAACTTACTGAATTGTTACTGCAATAATTGCTTTCCTGACAGTACATATTAGAAAAATTACAGAAATGTAAACAGCAAGATACCACTTCTTCCAACTGACAAGGTGTCCCATAAAATATTCTCAAAACCAACAAGAAAGAAAAACTTGCACTTATATAGCGCTTTCAGTGACCACCAGATGTCTTCAATTACTTTTGAAATGTAGTCACTGTTATAATGCAAAATAAAAAGATGATCTCTGGAGAATATTATTCTTTCTCACAAACTCATTTTGTGCATGAAAGATTTATGTAACATTCTTATTCAGAGTGGACATCCTGGGCTAGACTTCGGCACAGGCCTAACCACT
Organism: Mustelus asterias; assembly: GCF_964213995.1. Taxonomy (NCBI): domain Eukaryota; kingdom Metazoa; phylum Chordata; class Chondrichthyes; order Carcharhiniformes; family Triakidae; genus Mustelus; species Mustelus asterias. The sequence goes on along the minus strand of NC_135808.1, from coordinate 107,486,246 downwards.
ACCCCAAGGGAAACCTCCATAATAGCACAAGTGTAAACATACTATATTTTTATCCACAGTACAATTTATGCTTCAAAATCAAAGCATACAATACCATTGAAAACATCTTGCATCCAAATGATTAGGACTGACGTATTTACAAACAGAGATTTTGTTTACACAAAATAAATTCCTTCAATGGTTCAACAAGTTCGCTCAGTAAGTAGCTGTGTCACGCCGATCAAAACACCCAGGTTGAATCTCAAATTTGCACAGTATTAGCTGAACTCAGTCAGGGCACTCGTAGGAGCACCACATTCAGCTCCTGTACCTCTGGGTTTGGAAAGGGAAAAAGTTAGCCAGGGCCACTCCTGATTACTATACAATGACCCTACTGGATATGCGTGGACATTGAGGTCTGATTATGACCTCCACCCACCCACTTAGTCAAATGGCTTGCCAATTCCCACTGTCAGAACTAATATATGGTTACTTAAATGAGACACTGGAGAGCAGTTTCTCAGCAAGCGCACAAGTGTAAGATGTAAAAGTTCCCAAGAAAGGAGAGAGACAGAAAGGGAGAAATGACAAAGTTATTCTTATTACTATTTTTTGATGTATACATATATAGGAACTATTTGATTTGTCACTTATTAGTGTACAGTGAAAAGTATTGTTTCTTGCACTATACAGACAGCATATTGTACATAGGGAAGGAAAGGAGAAGGTGCAGAATGTAATGTTACATTTACTAGGGTGTAGAGAAAGACCAATTTAATATGAGGTAGGTCCATTCAAAAGTCTGAGGGCAGTAGGGAAGAAGCTATTCTTGAGTCGGTTGGTACGTGACCTCAGACTTTTTTTATTACATAAAATATATATAAGAAAAATCTAAAGGCATCTGCTAACTCATTAGCTTCTAATATTTTGAGTAAATAATTTAGTGGACAATTTAAATTAATTTATGTAGTCAAGACTATCCATGAGATCTGGTGCACATGTAAGCAATAAGGTTTCTTACAGGCTTAGAGGAAAAAATAATTTTCAGCTTTCACTATTTACATTAACTTTGAGTAATAAACAAAGTTAATGTTATTTTTTCAGTTAAAAAGCAAGCAATTATGTCAAATACTATAAATGAAGCCCTTTGGTCTTCTGGATGTGTTTTGGAAGAGATTACTTGCACATTGTAACCTAACAGGAGTAAATAAAATTGTTACCCAGAAGGGATTAAACTAATAAGCGGTTTGTTATTACAAATTGTTGAGTTTGCATTAAAACTAAGCAAGTTTCAGAAGCAAGTTAGTTTATAATCAAAACATTAGAAAATAAAAGTGATCCACTGAGTTTTTGTACTAATTCCATGAACCAAAATATTTTAATTGAAACTACGAACTGTTCTTTTTAAAAAGTGTCGACTCTTCGTATTAACAACAGTAATGATGTGCCACCTCCAAACCTGGCTCCTCTGCTTGCTTGTATTTCAGAATACACACTAGCGCACGCAACTGTCCATTCAGTTAAAATACGACCAAAACCTCTTTCCACAAACTCAAACACAGAAAAGTTTAAATGTTCTCCTCCCGAACCTCTGGAAAGCGATAAACGCATCCTTGCTAATGACCTACCCGATAGTCGTGGAACCCAGCCTTGTATCAATCTGCTTTGAACAGGCTGGCCTGCCTGGAACCTCAGGTGGCAAACTTCCAAGTTGCGAAGTCGCCTACCTGGCTTCACGGAAGCACAAAAAACAATTCAATCAATACCACGATAACGACTCCAGCAACAAACCCCCGCGACTCGGGCACTCAAATGGCAAACAACTTGATGACAAAAAAAACAAACACGAACCTTTCCGTCCCTTCCGTCATTTAGTTTCTGTTCTCTGATCCCATAATATATTAATAATTTTTAAAAGTCGGAACAGCGTACAAGTGCAAACTTGCAGGAACTGTGCAGTTCCATTCAAGTTATTTCACCCCACAAGGTTCGAGTATCACTCCGACTTTTATTTACCACGGCAGTTTAGAGAGAGACAAAGGTTAGGGAATTAAGAAACGGCTTGCAGAATATACTGTTTTATAGGAGGTGCAAAGAAGCTTAATGACAAAGTTCTCACAAACGAAACTGTGCAGCTTAAACGCGGCGAGGCTGTCGTTTTCTAATTACGTTTCTGCTAAAGCGCAGGAATAAGGAGGGGGGAAATTAAGTCAAAACCGCAGTTGGAACAAAAAAAAAGTGGAGAGCCTCGGGTGATGTATCAACACGGGATTTACCCATTTGGCTCGGTTCCCTACTGTCTGTGGGAATCAGGTGGAAAAAAAAATCAAGGGCAAAAAAAATCGCTTTTGGAAAATGCAAATACTTAACTGAGAAGCGCATCAAAACATTAAAAAAACCTACCAGCTGACCGGTTCACGATCACAAAACAACAAATTGACTGAAACAAATGAGAAACAATGGTCAGTCTTATTTTACCACTCTTCCCCTTCAAGCTCCCTTCCCCCTTTCCCTTGGCATCACTACAGAGAGAGAGAGAGAGATGATCCTTATTATGGAAATTGCCTGGCTCGCTTTCTCTCTCTCCCATTTCCTTTTATTCCTAGTTTCGCTTTGCTGCTTACTGCTCATTTCTGGGGGTGGGGGGTTGAATAAAAGTGGAAATGTTACCTCTACTCCAAACATCAACATACTGCTAAAAGTCGTGACTACCCCAGCCAAAATGTTAATCACCATATTGGTGTTAAATGCTGGATTGGCATTTCCTCCCCTCCAGTCAAGAGCATTCCTGACAGGCAACTCGTAGCGTTATCCTTTCTGACAGCTCAATACAATTTTTTTTTAAATCACTGCAGATTGTGTGCGCGTTTTTGTTTGAAATAGCGAGCTGCATTTTGTTTTTTTTTTCATTATTTGACTTTCTTTAAGCTGTAATCTCAATCAGGCCAAAGAAAAAAAAATGTATCCATGACCTTATCTAAATTGTCAGCATACACCTTTCACTGGGACCACAGCGTCGCTTTTATTTATCTCCTCGCCCTCTTCTAACCCTAAATCAACACAAGCCCCCCCTCCCCTCCCTCCCCGCAAAACCACTCTTCCCACGATTTAACAAAAACACATCGACAAAGGCTATAAATACATCCTTTTGTGGCATCAAACGGCGGACTGTTTGGTCTTAAATTTTCCTCTTCAACTAAGCCAGAGCCTGCAAAGATCATTCCGACAGCAGAAAAAAAAACACAAACTATTCAAATGGCAAAAGTGGGGGGATATGTTTTGCAGACAGTTGAACAACATTCCCCGGTGTGGGAAAGAAGGCAATTCAAACGGAAGTGTCACTGGACCGAATCCATTTTTGTGGTGATTGTGTAATTATTATTTTCCCCTCCTCTTCTGTGTGTGTGTGTTTGAGGGGGGCAGAATCTCACTCACCTACTTGAAGAACATTTTCCACACAACCGCTCTCCAGCAGTTTAATGCCTCTCCTGAACGGGAGGCGATTCTCATCGTCCCCGGGCACGGCTGCGCCTCCTGCCGCGGCGGCAGCGGCGGCGGCTGCTGCCGTCTCCTCGGGGGAGTAGTAGTTAAAGGACGAGTACATGCAGATCTCCCTCTCGTTCCGGGGGAAAGACCAGTAAACAATTCGCCTCTGGACTGGCTCGGGGATGCGGGAGAAACGTTCCTCCACTTGCTGAAAGGGCCACTTCTCCGCCACCATTTTAGCGCTGGCATCCAGGAGAGACTCCGGCTGCTGGGCTCTGCCGGTCGGCGCGGGTTTCTGGGACGCTCTGGAAGCGGGGAAAGGCCTGGAACAGAGACGCTTGGCAGTCGGCTGGGCTCTGTCCTCCGCCATGCTGCTACACAGTATCAGGGCGGGGGGGAGAGAGAGTGAGGGAGGAGGAAAGTATCCACCGAGCAGCCCGCACCGCTACAATGTTGCTTCTTTTTTTTATTCACACAGCATTCGAAACCTCCACACTCCGCACAGCGCCAGCGCTCCCGCCCCCATCTCGCCCCCATTGGCTACAGCTGACTGCCCCGCCGCTCCGCCTCGCCATTGGTCCAGCCGCCCGTCAATCACCTCCGTCTGACGGGCCGGCGCCGTCCCCGCCCCCCCTCCTCACCCCCATTGGCTACAGCTGACTGGCCGTCCCGCCTCTCCATTGGCCTGGCCGCCCGTCAATCACCTCGGACAGACGGCCCGGCCCCGTCCTCCGCCTGTGTCTCGCGCTTGCCCGCCCCCTCCCCACCCTCCTCATTCTCCATTGGCTACAGCTGACTGGCCGCTCCGCCACACCATTGGTCTCGCCCGCCTGTCCATCAACTCGCGCTGGCGGCCGGCCCCGCCCCACCACCACCACCCTCGGGATCCGATTGGTCCCCCGCCTTGTCAATCACGCCCCTCGCTCACCATTATGGAATGTTGGTGCGCGGCCCTTCCATTCCATATAAGGAGCGCGTGTCTGAATAGGGGGAGCCGGCTGTCACACACGCACAGTAAGACACACACAGGGTGGGGAGGTGGGTCACGCCGCACAAAGAGCCGCTGTGGGACACACACACACTGTGTGTTTCTGCTTCCAGCCTAGTCTGGGACTCGTGACAACTCGGGAGCAGGGGAAATCCTGCCTTTTTTTTAACCCTGCAGGAGATCCTGGCGCCTGCTTTGCTGCGTGACTTCTGGAGGCTTTGCCACTCTGCATTTTAGATCAGCCAGACTTTCAATAAGCTTGTGGGTTCAATAGTCCAGGCTGACACTCCTCCAGTGTGGGAGTAATGAGGGAATGCTGCACTGTCGGAGATGCTCGCAGCCGGAATTTCCTGGCCGTTCACGCCCCGTCGCCACTGCAAGTGAGGACGGAGAATTTGGCGCCCGGACAAATGTCCAGTCACTGCAGCGGGATGGGAAAATCCGGTGTGAACTGCCGTAAGATTCCGGTCGAGGTCCCATCTGCCCTCTTACGGGTCTAAACGATCCCACGGCACTATTTGAAAGAGGTGCAGGGGAGTTACCGCAGATGTCCCGACCAATATTTATACCTGAATAAACATCGCAAAAGTTGAGTTTTCATGTCATTGGGAGTTTGTTGTGCACAAATTGCTTGTAAGGGTTACTGCAAATTTATTTCATTGGCTGTAAAGGGTGATGGGATGCCCTAGGATTGTGGAAGGCATTATATAAATAAATGAGTTCTTTTTCTCAGTTTTTTTTGGAGTCTTCACCCACATTACGCATGCAAACAAGCATGCAATTTGTCTTCTCATTTGGACTTCCAAAATTTCAATCTAGTCAGACTGCCTTTCTTTCTGTGCTGTAAGTGAAGCTAAACGTTTTGAAAACTTGCCACAGTTTCTGGTGGTGCTGAGAAATTCCCACCACCCAGCATCTACTGGGTGTCAGCCTTGGCTCATTGGTGTCACTCTCACCTCTAAAACAAAGTTGTGGGACTTCAGAGACTGAGAGCATAATCTAGGCTGACACTTCCATGCAGCCCTGAGGAAGAACGGCGGTATCAGAGATGTTGTCTTTACAATGAAATGTTAAATCGATGCACCATCTTTCCCTCAGGTGGACATAAAACAAGAGCTGGGAAGTTCTCCTGCTGTCGTTCAACCAATGCCACGAAAACAGATTATTTTGTTATTTAATTTTTGCCTTTGGAATCTTACTGTATCTTATACTTCCCTGCATCACGACAGCATAAACCCCATTTTAGGTCCCTAACTGTCTCCACTCCTTTTTATTGTTTATATGCCTGAAGAAGATTTTTGGATCCCTGGAACAATATTCAGAAAGAGAATCTGGTAGCTCTTTTCAGGTCAGTACTGGGTCTTAACTTTATCAAAGTGACACTGTCCCAGGAGGAAAATTGCATAACATAGACATTGGCTGACAGGTGATGTCGGTAGGACCTTAGCTCTGGTGCCATTTTAATCAACTCATGTTTGTTGAATGCCACTCTGTACACTGCCTCCTTGGAAGGATGAATGTTTTAGAGGGAACCCTTCTTCAGCCCACAGCCATTAATTTATGAGGTCATGGTTCTTCTGCCTTCACCACCATTGGGGAGCATAAATGATAAAACAGCGTGTCAAAATTCATAGTCTAGTTTCTTAAATGAAAAATAGTGAATTGGGCAGTGTACTGAAAAGTAATCAATGTCATTCAACTTTATCCAAGCCAGAACTATGGAAATATTGAAGAATAACTTGAAACTGTTATTAATTTCAAGTCTGGAAGAGAATCAACACAGAATTACAATGGTAAGGTCACTGAACTACTCTAGTTTAATGGCTGTATATTTCCATTTATGTTTATTTAAGCTCTCACTTCCTGAGATCAATAACTCCACCAGTCAATATGTCCATGTGCACTCATTGCTTTATGAAAAACATTTTTACATTTACAAAACTAAAATGGAAAAAAGATCCTACATAAATTTTGATCATTTTGCAGTTTTAAAAAAAATTATAGAATGTGGGGATTGGGAGATTATGCTTCAGTTGTACAGGGCACTGGTGAGACCACATCTGGAGTAACGTGTAAACTAATGGTCTCCTTATTTAAGGAAAAATGTGAATGCACAGGAAGCAGTTCGGAAACTAGACTGATACCAGGAATGGGTGGTTGTCTAATGAGGAAAGGCTGGGCAGGTTAGGCTTGTATCAGTTGAAGTTTAGAAGAGTAAGAGGTGACTTGATTGAAACCTTTAAGATCCTGAGGGTTCTTGACAGACTGGATGGGGAGAGGATGTTTCCTCTTGAGGGAGAATCTAAATCTAAGGGACAGGATTTTAAAATAAGCTCAATTAAGACAGGGATGAGGAGAAACCTTTTCTCTCAGAGGATTGTGAGTCTCTGGAACTCTCTTCCTCAAAAGGCAGTGGAAACAGATTATTTGAATATTCTTATAGCAGAGCGAAATAGATCCTTGATTAACAGGGGGGTGAAAGGTTATCAAGGGTAGAAAGGAATGTGGAATGGAGGTTACAATTCGATCCGCCATAATGTTATTGAACGGTGGAATAGGTTTGAGTGGCCTAATTTGTATATATGCAAGTTTTATTACTAAATATTAGTTGTGACAGTCCTCCTTTAAGATTATCCAGAGCAGAGGCACTTTCACTTGGAGTGGGAGATCCTTTTTTACCAGAATGATGTTAACTCAGTCACTGATGCCCTTCCCAGACTTCTGGAGTTCTTTTGATCATGGTGACTAGCCGTGTAGTGTCTCCTCCCTCTGCAACTGTCATGTTGCAGTGGGATTCTGATCACTGAAGCTTTCAGATGGAGACTCCTCCTACTATCATTGACCCATTTCAGTAACTTCAATAGACCGAGAGTGAGACCCAAGTAAAGAGTTGTTTAAAGCTTTAATAGGTGTTAATGAGATTGCAGTGCAGTGTGAAAAATCGCATTTCTTAAGCAATGTCTGAAGGACCTGGAAAGTGAGAACAGCACTTTGCTACCACATTTACATGCTTTGACATTGCACAAGAAGATTGTAACAGTTTGTTGCATTCCCACACCCCTCTTCTGAACGCTCAACACTTGAGTCTGACAAGTAAGAGAGAGAATAAACAGGATAGAGTAGCACAAAGTAAGAATAAAATCCAATTACTACCCCCTTTGGAATGCAGGGCTGCATGAATAAATAAGGATTTTCTTCAATGTTCCCCATTTGTCATGTCCTGTAAAACACACCTGCTGCATGCAGAATGGTACAACTATCTGAACTGACTAGAGACCAACATTAATGATATTCCATGAACTGCTGACAGAGAGTATACGCAAAGTATCATTCCCTCCTTTTGGGTAGGGAATGAGAAAATCAGCATCAACACTTCGAACGGGTGGCAGAGTGGCACAGTGGTTAGCACTGCTGCCTCACAGCGCCAGGGACCCAGGTTCGAGTCCCAGGTTGGGTCACTGTCTGTGTGGAGTCTGCATGTTCTCCCTGTGTCTCTGTGGGTTTCCTCCGGGTGGTCCGGTTTCCTCCCACAGTCCAAAAGACGTGCTAGTTAGGTGCATTGGCCATGCTAAATTCTCCCTCAGTGTACCCAAACAGGCGCCAGAGTGTGGCGACTAGGGGATTTTCTCCTTAACTTTATTGTTTGTGACACCACTAAAAAATAAGTGTAATAAAATGTCTTAAAGTGGTTCATAGAGGCAATCTAAAGCAAATTATGACGCTACTCACATAAGGAGATAGTAGGGAAGGTGACAAAATGCTTTGTCATAGAGGTAGGTTTTAAAGAGATTTATTGATTCTTGTGATATGGGTGTCATCGGCATTTATTGCCCCAACCCTAATTGGCCTTGAGCAGGTGGTGGTGAGCTACCTTCTTGAACCGCTGCAGTCCATATGGTGTAGGCACAGTAAGTAGTCTTACAACACCAGGTTAAAGTCCAACAGGTTTATTTGGTAGCATGAGCTTTCGGAGCACTGCCCCTTCATCACCTGATGAAGGGGCAGCACTCAGAAAGCTTGTGCTACCAAATAAACCTGTTGGACTTTAACCTGGTGTTGTGAGACTTCTTACTGTGCCTACCCCAGTACAACGCAGGTATCTCCACATCATATTGTGTAGGTACACTCGCAGTACTGCGAGGAAGGAAGCTCCAGGATTTTGATTCAGTGACAATGAAGGAACACCAATATATTTCCAAGTCAGAATGGTTGGTGGCGTGGAGGGGCACTTCCAGGTGATGGTGTTCCCATTTGTCTGTGCCCCTGTCCTCCTTCTAGATGGTAGTGGTTTGAAAATTTCTGTTTAAGGAGGTTTGGTGAGTTCCTACAGTGCATCTTGTAGATGGTATACACTGCTGTCACTGTGCGTTGGTGGTGGAGGGAGTGAATGTTTGTGGATGGGATGCCAATCAAGCAGGCTGCTTTGTCCTGGATGGTGTCAAGATTCTTGCGTGTTGTTGGAGCTGCACTCCTCCAGGCAAGTGGAAAGTATTGCATCGCACTCCTGACTTGTGCCTTGTGGATAGTGGACAGATTTTGGCGAGTGTGCTACCCGCCACAGGATTCCTAGCCTCTTAGACCTGCTCTTGTAACCATGGTTTTTATATGGCTAGTCCGGTTCAGTAACCAGTCCAATCAAGTATTGTAAAAGGGTGGCCATTACATTGGTGGAAATAGGGTCAAGAGAGCAGGAAGTGGATCTCATGGACAAGATAACATCACCGATCACATGAGGGGAGATAGAAAAGAAACTGGAGAGGTACAAGTTTACGACTAGAGCGGGGGACCTGGTGAGAAAAGTTGGCTCAGTGGGCCAGAAAAGAGGCATGTGCCAGAGACAGCTGATTGGATGGTCTCAAACTTAGTGACAAATCCCTGAGTCATTTGGGGTGAGGGTGGATAAGGCAAAGGAAAGGGGTTTCAGAAGACAGTTTGCAGTAATCAAGGGTACCTTTGCATTCCAGGAATGGTGAACAGTTTTGTAGATAAGAGCAGAAATCAATGGTGATTTACGTGGTCCAGGCAGATCTGTTAATGAATGATTTACTTAGCTGTCTGCCATATTCATTCAAGGTTGTACCCCTTGGACTTAAGGGAATGGCGATGACTGACGTATCACAGGGAATGGCCAGCATGAAAGAGAGTAATGGTTTTAATGGGAATGACTAAAAGAAAAACTTACATTTAGGTAGTGCTTTTCATGATCATCTGACATCACAAAGCATTTTACAACCAATGAACTACTTCTGAAATGCAGTTGCTGGGGTTGTGGACATCAAAGCTGGAGTGATGGTATGGTTGAGCAGATTGGGAGTTGCAGAAATGTCATAGTGAACTGACACACAGTAGCAGCACTGCGTACCATCTGCAAGATGCACTGCAGGAACTCCCCAAGCCTCTACAGACAACCTTCCAAACCACCAATTCCTGCTAAATCCTCCCAAACAGAAAACTTTCTGTCACCTCTACTATGTTGTTTACCATCAACATCCTGGGCGATATCATTTTTTAAAGTGCTATCTTCACATATTTTCTTTCCTTTTTGAGTATAATGGGGGAAATGATGAAAGGATTCCTTCCTTCCAAGGAAGCTGATTGTCAGCCTGTTGAACTGCATTATGAACACTCCTTCCAGGGCCAACAAGTCCTGGCGTTGGACTTGAACCTGGGGCTCCTGGTCCAGAGGTAGGGACACTATCACAGTGCCACAAGACCTCCTGGGGCTAGCATTAGCCAGAAACTTAATAGAACCAGCCATATGTATACTGTGGCACAAGTTAGAAGTTGGAAATTCTGCTGTGAATAACTCCCATAGTATCCTCTAGCTTCCTATAAGTGCCAATTCAAAAATTGGTGGCACATGTCCTTTGCCAAATTATTCCACACCATCGTATTCCCCTGAAGATCCAGTGACTCCCTGAGTTACAGAAAGGTAAATAGGCCTGCATAATATTTATATACTGCATTCATAACAAAGTAAATCATATAATATGCTATGATTAGGTTAAGCTATAATTTTACCAGGCCAATATGTCGATGGGCCTCCTAGGCATGGGCCTCATTGACTCCTGCTCAGTTTCAATGCTTTAGCACCTTTACTACTCTTCAACATTTTCTTTATGCGAGTTTAGTTGATGCGTTTTCTTCATTCTTAGGATATGGGTGTCACTGGAAAGGCCAGCGTATATTTCCCATCTTGAGTTCCCTTGAGATTATGGTATTGAGTCACTTCCTCAAACAGCTGCAAGTCCATTTTGTGAAGGTGCTCCCACTGTGCTGTCAGGTAGGGAGTTCTAGAATTTTTACCCATTGACAATGAACAAACAATGATATACATTCAAGTCTTCCAAGGCAGGGTGATATCTGACTTGGAGGGAAACATGGAGTTGGTGTTCCCGTGTGCCTGCTGCCTCCAATATTTTGATAGTAGAGGTCAAGGGTCTGGGAGGTTCTGGTTTCATAAATTTGAATTGTTAGAATTTCACTGGGAGAAGTATAAAAAGCTCTGTGCAAGTAGGCCTGCATTTGTTGTTTTGATCTAGTAGAATACAGCCAGGAAGTGTGCTCCCTTCCCAAACCACATTTTCTTCTCAAACAAAAGAATTAATGATCCCTCATCAAAAGTGCATATGTCCATCCCCTGACCCTCTGTCTTGTCAAATCCCCCTTACAAACATTCAATCATTAGGTGGCTGCTGCACACACCACAGGCCATTTTATTTTCCTTTGAATAAGTCCAAAATGCCTGAGGGATGTTATCTGCAGCCTCTTTGACAAAACAAATCACGCTCTTCAGGTAAGACTGGTCAGTGGTAAATGCTGCTTTTGTTCCTGCCAACAACATAGACATCTAATCTCATGCCAAGCACCATTGCAAAGGTTAACATTCTCACACAGCAAGACAATGCCTCCTCAGGCCTGAAGGTAAGGCATGATATCAATAACAGGATTTAAATGCAGGTCCAGGAGTCTCACAATGAAAGTGATCGCCAACCATAGTGAATTTCTGTAATTGTCCAACTTCCTAAATCAGTTCTGCTTTGTCCCTGATTGAAGCAACCTGGCAGAAAAAACACCAATTTAGACATGAAAACAAAGTTTTGTTTCGTTTGAGTCACACAATGTATTCACTGCAAATGTTCAATGCATGTGAACAAAGATGCCTTGAGCACATTCCTTCGCAGAATATTTTACATAGCAGAAGAGAAGGCATGATAGTTCTGGCAGATGTTCTTGTGATGGAGTTTTGAAATTTGTGATATTTCATCCTGTGATATTTCATGGTATTGGCATATGTTGCAATATGTCAAAGCCACTGTTGTGAGCTTCCCAATACCTCAGTCAGGTAATATATTGAGTTGTACATCAGAGAGCTACAAAAAACAGGAAAACCACGTTATTGGTAAAATCTAAGATAGCCCAGGCTCAGGGAGGGATACATAGCTGGTCTCTTGAATGGCAATGCAGAGTGATGGTCTGGGACAGAGAACATGTACAACTGCAATTGTGCCACAGAATGGTAAACCCTAACATAATATATTATAGTAAACCATAAGCTCATTTTACCACACTTTGCTGTAGCAGAGCAACAAACTATTCAACGTTAGTTAGACTTGCCCTTTCCCGTTTAATCGTGGTGAAAGTTTGCACCACACATTGCTGCAAGGTGACAGTATTGCAACAAGGGAAACTGGACATTTGGTATCTGAATGAAACAGAGCAAGCAACTTAACCAATCAGATGGACGGATTGTAAAATTAACAGCTCAAGGGCTGAGTGGGAAGTGCAAATGAGTGGATGGATTCAATAACTAATTGGGTGCAAAATGAAAAACAAAGGGCTGAATTTATAAACAATTGCGGAAGCAGGACTGGAGGCAGATAGGCCTATGTACCCGCAAATAGTGTGCAACCAATCAAAGGACCTATTAAAACTACTCTCCACAAACTGAATGCAGGGCCTTCAATGAGGCCAAAACTTGGCCAAGAGATGAAAGTGGCCAGCTGGCAAAAGACAGGGGTGGCCAACGCTCCATACGAACAAGGAGCAGGAGTAGACCATTTGGTCCTGTCAGCCTGCTCCGCCATTTAATAAGATCATAGCTGATCTGATGGTAACTTCAAATCTGCACCTCACCTACTCTTGACAAGCTATCATCCCCTTGCTTACCAAGAATCTATCCACTTCTATCTTAAAGTATTCAAAGACTCTGCTTCCTTTTCAGTAAGAGAGTTCCAAAAACTCTCAACACTCTGCAAGAAAAAATTTTGCCTCATCATTTTAAATGGGCGATCCTTATTTTCAAACCTTGACCCTTAGTTCTAGATTCCCCCACAAGGGGAAACATCCCCTTCACATTCACCATGTCAATACCCCTCAGGATCTTATATGTTTCAATCATGTCTCCCCTTACTCGTCTAAACCCCAATGGATACAAGCCTAGCCTGACAAACCTTTCCTCATAAGGCAATCCACCCATTCTAGGTATTAGTCTGGTAAACCTTTCTCTGAATTGCTTTTAATGCATTTACATCTTTCCTTAAATAAGAAGACCAATACAGTACACCACTTGTGGTAGGGAATACTCCTAGGGAACCACTCCCCTCACCTCACCCGCCATCAGACCACAACTGCTGAATGTCCTGTGGAGAAGTTGGCCCTTGATGCTAATGATCTGGCAGCGGTTGTCATTTTTAACATTAAAAGTTTTAAAATTATCTTTAGAGGATGTTTTCAACATGAGGCATTTATTTTATTCATTCATGGGACATGAGCATCGCTGGCTGGCCAGCAATTATTACCCATCCCTAGTTGCCCAAGGGTAGTTGAGAGTCAACCATATTGCTGTGGCTCTGGAGTCAGACGTAGGTCAGATCAGTTAAGGACGGCAGATTTCCTTCTCTAAAGGACATTAATGAACCAGATGGATTTTCCAACAATCAACCATGGTTTCGTGGTCATTAGTAGATTCTTAATTCCAGATATTTTTTATTGAATTAAATTCCACCAGCTACTATGGCAGGAATTGAATCCAGATCCCCAGAACATTAGCTGAGTTTTTGGATTAATAGTCTAGGGAATAATACCACTAGGCCATTGCCTTCCCACTATCAACAGCAACCATCTCTGATGGTGGAGCTAGCAATGTATCATTGCTGGTCGGTGTCCTATTGACTCTTCAGTCTCAGGAGCCTACACCCTATCCATAATTGAATGATGAGCATGCACCCTGGTGCACTAATTGGCCTGCTGGGCCTTTTGGCTAAGATCAAGCATAGGATCAAGCTTGAGAGCAGGTATAATGCTTGTTCTTGTCAGCTTGGGTCCAGTATATCTCTTTTGTGGGAACCATGAATTGGATTCCATTTGAATTTGAATTGGTTTTTGGAATAAGCAAGGAGGTGGATTAAGGGCTTTGCCCTGTCCACTCTGTACATTGGCTTTGCAACTCTGAGAAAAGAATAATTTTTAAAAATCACATTGGGCGCCTGGTGCCAACACAATACCTGGTTGGGATCTGGAAATTCATCCAACGTCAAGGTCCTGACCCCGGAACAAAAATTCAGCCCAAAAAAAGAGGGAAAAAAATGAAATAGAAGGAAAACATAAAAAACAGGTTTTAAATGTTATATATTAAAACGTCCAATGATGATTAAAACTTGAAGGAAGAGGCTCCACACTAATAATTGTAAATTTTTCACTGCCAGGGAAGTTGTTTGGAAGTAATTAACTATACCATATATTAAAAATGATACTTGGACTGAAATTAACAAGGCATAAATTTCTGATTAATTTATATTGAGGTATACCGCACAGGTATAGTAACTTCACACTGTTAAGTGTGTTTCAATGGTGAGGCAGACAGTAAGATACTGCCTTCACAAAACTCATGACGGAGACAACTTTTGTGTCTCTGCATACAACTGCAAATTTGTCCTTGCTTATAGTTGCTGAACTATTTGTATATAAATAACAGAGTACCATTAGCCTCACCGTCATTTTGACAGCAAATTATAGCACCATGCAATTTCATGCTCACTGCTGAACCATTCAAGCACTGTAGTTATATATCATGGTGGGGGTCTTACAGAGTGCCGGCCAGGTAGTTCCATACGGAGAAATCAAACCAGAACGAGGAGCCAATGTTTTGTAACATTTGACAACTGCTCACTAAACGGCTTTAATGGAACCCTGGGAGCAGTCAGCCACTTTCTCTCAACCAGGGCTGTGGGAAGAGGTGTTAAATAGACACTCCCTGGAGAAGGAGAGCTGAAAATTCAAGATTTGATGGTAAATCAGTGTTGGGCATCATTGTATGTCCCGCTTTTATATTCTGTTCTCCTGTATATTTATTAGAGCAGCTTGAAAACATACCTTTCCCGGTGTTGCAACCCGCCTTTTAAATAGGATTTAATATCCGCCCGCCTGAATACAGATCCAAGAAACTTGACAGAAGCACGGGTGCACAAGTGGAATGACTTTTCATTGCTTTTACAGATTGGACTAATACGCAGCAGCAATCAGAAATAGCAATTTATTTTTCACTGTGCACTTCATAGTAACAGGCAGGTTCGGAGTTCTAACAGCAAGGCAACTCTAAGTTTCACGTGATTCTATGTGATGGGTTTTATCCTCATTTTCTCTTTTATATATGTATGTGGCTTCAATGCTCAGTTGTTCTTGCCGGTATAATCACTGTGGCTGATATACAGTGCTTTGAAAGGCCTCACTAATAACATGCCACAGCCTATCTTGTACATCATTGTGTCTGCAAAAGTGAAACCTGAAAGATGACTTTAAAGAACCAAATTTTGAAATACCCTTCCAGGAACATGCCGCGGATCTGCTCTGCCTTTCCTTCCTCAAACTTCCTGCCACAGAACATTTTCAGCGAATGTTGTTGGTTTGCATAAGCGTTTCCCACTGAGGTCATCCGAATGAGCAAGAACATTTCATATTTGCATACACTTAATACATTTCTGTGTTCAAGTCAGTTTTAATCGGGGACAAAACTAGACAAATTCAGCAGAAATGCAATTAGGAAAATTCAATGATAACCCAAGGAGAAACCTGTTATTTTTTTTAAAAGGCCAGTTTTTACCGGCTGGCCTGTAAATGATTGTGTTTTTGATATGTCCAAACTAATTTCACTTAAGAATCATCGCAGAAAGCAAATATTCATCCCATCAGTCTGAGCTGGATTCAGCCCTAGAGGTAATCCATCAGTATAACCTAACACATTGTGCTTCCTAATGCACTAATACATTTTGGTGAGATACTTTAAATAAAGGTGGGGGGCAAATAAGGTTCCAGCAAAGGCCGCCATCGTTCAGCAGAACAACAAGAGGAGCTTTTACCTTATTTGAGTGCTGTCAAGTGCCAATGATGCACAGTTCCCCTGCAGTCACTGGGAGTTTTCAATGGTTGGGGGGAGGGGGTGTCAATGATCTCCTCTCTAACTGTTAGACATGCTGAGCTGGTTCAAAGCATTAATGTACATTCATCATAATACAAAATTATATTGTTCCTTACTTGAGACCTGCTGCAGATCTATTGGAGCACATTAATTTGCAAAAGACTAGATTTGATTTTCTTTCTGGGATCAGGGAACTAACATCAGGACCATTATGGGGTCTTCACCCTGTCCCAAGAAGGGCAGTAAGAAGTCTCATAACACCAGGTTAAAGTCCAACAGGTTTATTTGGTATCACGCGCTTTCAGAGTGCTGCTCCTTCATTCAGTGTTCACCTGATGAAGGAGCAGCACTCTGAAAGCTCGTAATATCAAATCAACCTGTTCGACTTTAACCTGATGACGTGAGACTTCTTACTGTGCCCACCCCAGTCCAACGCCGGCATTTCCACATCATCCCAAGAAGGAAGCAGTCACTGCAGGCCCTCCCCCGCCACTCCTCCCCCCCCTCACCGATTTTCATAGAGGCAGACTGCTAATTGGCATATTTGCCAACCAATATGCCAATTAAGTGAGACCGTGTAAATGTAGGCCAAATTTAAATGCATAATGGGTGCCGTTTGCCTGAAGGGATGGATGAAGCAGAGAAGAGAAAGGAAAGACCAAGAGTGAGCATCCAGGCTAGGGGTGCCCCTCTCTTAGCTGATGCTTGGAGGCCCCCTTGAGACAGTGAGGGAGAGGAGAAAGGTCCTCTTAATCAAGGATGGCAGGCAATGGTTACCCTTCCAAACCAAGAAGGCATGGATTGAGGTAGCTGAGAACATTAGCCTACTAAGTAAGATCATGAGGAACCTGATCTCATGCCGGGAATGATTCAATGACCTTATTCTGGCAAGGTGAGTGCAATGCTACACTCTTCAGACCAGCCTCTGGATATCTAGCAGACACATCAGTTGAGGAGCATAATGATTCATGCTTCTCCTGAATATGGAAGGAATGTGTGCCTAAGTTACTTCCTGACCTCTCAACAAAGTTCACAGCTTTAGCTATTGAACACTTGCCAGAACTGACATATACAGCTTCCTGTGTCAATCAGCCACTGGTATAGACCACAAATGCCAACAGTATCTTAATTGTCTTTCCTGCTCTTGTCCTTGAAGGACTCAGAATGTCTGCAACTGGGCAGAGATCGGAGGAGGAATTTCCCATCTGCACATCATTATTGCCTTGGAAGAGAGAGCCACTGAGATTGCCAGGGTGGCCCTGGAAGCAAGCCAGGAAGGAAGGAAGGCATTCCTGGTGGAGAGGATGAAAAGATATTGTGGTCTGTGGATGGCATGTGGAATGTACTCCTCTCTGTCAAACAGCATGACAAAGACTTCTTGGGTTTTGAAATTCAACACTGCTGCATGTCCTATCTAGCTTGCTGTAGTCACATGACCTCTATCACGAGGGAATCTCTTTTTTGCCATCTTACATTTAGTTCAATAAAGAAAGCACTGCTGTCTTTAAACATGGAACTTGGTGTCAGTAAGTGGAAAAAAAAGAGTTTTGAAAAGCTGCAGAAAAATCATAGCTCAAAAGGGCAGCTCCAGCAATACTCAAAAAGGTTGACATCATCCGGGACAAAACAGCCACTTGATTGGCACCCAATCCACCAACTTTCTGTGGATGTTAATAATTCTGTTTCTCTGCTATTTTTGAGCAGGCCTGTTTTTTGCATCATTGCTGCGATGTCTGTTGAAGGCACGTAATGGGCTTTTTTGTTTATTTTTAATTTGGGCCTAATGCAATGTTCTGGGGTTTTATGACCCTTTTGAATTGTTGTGGGAAGCCTGACTGACAGGCCATGGTCAGGTGGTTCCCTCACAAAGGAATCCAAGGATTCACTTTCAGTTTAGCTAGTTAGAAGGTGTTTGGACTCCAGGCTGGATGCAGTGTGTTTGTCTCTCTCCCTGGTATTAGAAATTCTGCTGGCTAGTTAGAAGCAGTCTTTGTTATTTTTCTGCAGTGAACATTTTGCTGTTGGTGGCTTGCTGGCTAGAGGCAAGCAGTGGCTCTATCTCTACAGAGAGGTGGGCTGGAAGCTGCAGGGCTGGGAAGCCAGACTTTCAATTCTCCATCCTAAGGGCTAATTCACAACAGGTATTGCAGAGCTAGAAAATTCAGCTTCACGTGAGTATTCTTATTTTCTGTGCTAAACCTGGCACGGGTGTATGTTTGTAAGAAGATTTGATTGGTTGGAACAGTATTCAGAGCTGTTCACGTTTATACAATATAATGGTGGGTTTTTTCCTTGTTTGTAATTGGTAGAATTTCTAATTATCTTATTGGATGTTAACTATATTCTTAAATAAACTTTGATAAAAGTTCCCTAGTGGGTCATTTGAATCATATCTGGAGTGAAACATCTTATGCTCACCAGTGCTGAAAATCAAAGTGCAAAACTTTGCAAAGCCTGACTCCATAAGACACCTTGGATTTTCTGACCAGGATCATAACACCTGAATGAATGTTAATTATGAACACGATGTATTCAACACTAAAGTTGAAAGTGAAATCAACCCTTAGTATCCCAAGATGTGTAGGTTAGGGAGATTAGTGGGGTAAATGCATGGGGTTATGGGGATAGGGTGGGGGATGGGATGGGCCTGAGTAAGATGCTGAGTCAGTGCAGGCTCTATGAGTTTATACCTTGAACCAGAGAGTCAGGCAGTGAGGATCAGGGAGCCTGTCCTTTGGGCTGAAGTTGCTGACTGGGCAGGAACAGTCAAAGGCTTTGGCCAGAGTGGAGGGATGGCCTTTCCTCTTGCACGCCTCCTGGGTGTCCACAGCCATCATGTCCAGGCATAGTTCCTAGGTTTGTAGCAGAAAAAAACAGTTTCATTTTCATTTTAAGAAGAGCAGTTGCTGACTGCAGCTTGTTAAAAGCAGAAGCCTGGATGCTTTCTCTCTCTGAAAAGACCTCTCTTAAAGCTCCAAGGCAGTTACCCAAGATAAAGCAAGTATGCCTGAATTTGCTAACTAATTTTAAAGTAGGGTTTAAATCTATAAGAGAGATATTGCTTAATTGGAACTGAATAGTAATAAGTTAGAAATTAAGAGTTTGTTTCTTTTCATATTTAAAGATTATTCAATGGTTAAGAGTTCAACTGTGTCATTTTGTTAGACATGTATTTAAACTGCTTTATGAATAAAACTTGTTTTTATAAAAAGGCCCCTAATTTGTCAGTGGGATCACTCTTGGAGTAAAGAAACCTTTCCTTACATTTATGCCAAATTAGAAATCAAGCAAATTTAGCACAGATGTAGACAGTCCTCGAGTGGCAAAAGACATTGACTGAATGCATGGCAAGACTAATATCATGCTGCACGCAAACCATTCCTCCAATAGCAAAAAAAAATGATTGAAACCAGAAGTAGCAAAAGGCATGAGTGAAAATTCAAGCTCAAATGGCAGAAAACTAAACTTCAGTTTGTCAAGACTGCCAAACCGTCACCAGAGTTGAGAGTTGAAGAGCCAGTCAGGTTACACACCTTCAACATTCTCAGCAAGAGTTAACCCACATGGAAACTTGGGATGTGTGTAGAGAAATTGTCATCTTGATCAGATGCAGTGGAAGTGAACGACTGAATATACCGCCGCAATTGCAGGCATATACAAACAACTGGTGAAACTGTTCCTTCACCACAGTCAGTCGGTCAGGAAGAAGGGAACTCACCAGCTGTAAGATGTACAAAGCTACCATCAACCTCAGAGAGCCACATATTCCCCAACAATCTCAATGAACAACAAATATTACCATGGTAACAAATGTCATGGGAATGACACTGTCCGGACAAGGAACATCACCCGGACGTACAGCCAATGACAATGCACATGCGTATCATTAAGAAACCTGCAGGATTTAAAGACTGTGTATGCAATGCTGGAGCAGAAAATGGTCAGTAGAATAAGCAGTTGTTACTACATGAGAGCAGTGGGTAACTTGTTACAGTTACACATGACCCTGCATGCAAATGTGCCCTCTGTTCACTTGGGAAAGGGAGATATTTGGATCTTATGTTCATTATGAAAAGGGGATGTTTGGGATTAGAAATGCAACAGTACCTCATGTCCTATCTGGTTTGCTGTAGTCATGTGAGCTCTAGGAGGGAATCTCTGTAAGCTGCCATTTTACAGCCAGTTCAATAAAGACTTAATATGAGAAAGCATTGATGTCTTTAAACATGAAGGAAACTTCGCTGCATTGGGAAGCCTCAGCACCACTGAGGCTTTTGTCATCAAAGTCTCATCCTCATGAACTCTCCTTGTGCCTGACATGGAGGGGGAAGACATATTCTTCTGTCTACTATGGGGCAAGTGCAGTTAGACTTCTTACTGTGTTTACCCCAGTCCAACGCTGGCATCTCCACATCACAAGTGCAGGAAGCAGAGACATCAGAGCAGGCACCGTCTCTTACAAGGTCACCCTCCACCAGCTCCTCCATGACACACTCATATTGGTGCATCCTCATGCACAAGTAGGTAACGGGGTGAAGACAAGTGCACATCAGGAGACAAGAGCGGCCCACAAAAATGGAGATTCATATCTCTTCTATCTCCCTTCATGCTCCCTCAGAGTTCATTTAATCCAGGATATCCAACTCCTGCTTCATCAATCTTATTCCCAGTAAACTGCTGACCTCCCAACCTCTCCTACTGTTCCCCATGTGAGCCAGTATTGGAAAGATTCCATCTTTTCAGATGTTGACCCGCTCTCCTTTCAATCTGCCATCATCATCCCTATCCTCATAAAACACCCCTTGACCCAACTGTTTTTACAAACCCATCTCCATCCTCCTTTTCCTTTTCAAAAGTCCTTGAACATGTTGTTGTCTCCCATGTCCATTCTTTTTGGGTGAAATCAATAATGCCTACACCTGGGGTAAACTAGTGATAGAGGTAAAATCCATTGCCTTTTATGCCTGTTTGACCCTATCAGTCTGGAAGTGAACATACTGCCCAACTCTCACAGGTAGAGTATCAGTGAGCAATGACTTGTAGCGGTGCACAGCCATTTGTGAGATGCCAACAAGGTCCACATCCAAGCCTTGGAAGGAGCCAGAAGTAAAATGCCACATGAGTGTGATGGCTCCCAGCAAGGCATGGTGAGCAGTCTGCAAGGTCTGAGGACGTCTGTGATCTTAGTGACCAGCAGCCTGAATAGGCAGTTTCCTCTGGCATTGGTTTTCTGATATCTCCATGTAGCTTCATTTTCAGTGGTAGACGCTATGCTGAGGATATGACCTCTGTTGCCTTCCTACCGCTTGTTCCTTTCGGTTGTCCTCCTCATGCCCTGGACACTGTCTTTGCCACTGAAAGTGTTGCTCCTCATTGCTACTAGATCTAAATCTGAGAACTGTGTTTCCATCTGCTCTCCTTGTGTTCATCTGGACCCCTTTTTATGTCTGGAAGCCTTATCCCCGCCAATGTCAGGAGGAGCATAAGAGGAGGTGTTAAGCATCCAACACCCTGCACTTCCAGAGCGGGTACAGACCACCGTCCTTATCAGCACAGTGGTTTTTCATCATGGCCTTCTGATTCTTTAAGTGGAATATCATGATTTATTTTCACAAGAAGCGTGTTTAAATACTAACTTGTAAGGTGAGCAACCTGTTTATTGGGCTATTCTGTAAAATAACAGAAAATTGTCTAACCTGTGTTGAAGAGAAATGTGGAAATGATTGCCTAGTTTGTCACCTAGAAAATCCTTCTGCAGAGACCTCTTCACAATCTGTACACTTCGTTGTGCAGCACCATTCAATGCTGGGTGATATGGTGGTCTTAGAGATTCCATTCTTACTCAGAAATATTTCAAACTCTTCATTCCACCCCTACATTTCTTGGATGAATTTTGTGGACCATTATTTGACACCAGCACCTGGGGCAACCCATAAGCCAGAATTTTACCACCCATCCACCACGGTGAATCGGAGCAGGAGAAGGGTGGAGCATGGGAAGATCCATTGACCTCAGGCGGGATTATGTGGTTTCGAGACTAGCAAGGCTGTAAAATCCTGCCCATAAATTGCAACCCAACTTCTGGAAACCTCAACAGTTCTGGCACACAGCAATATGGTTGATTCTTAAATGGAAGGCAATTAGGGATAGACAATAATTGCTGGCCCAGCAAGCGACTCCCATATTGGGCATTGACTCAACATTTACCCACTTGCTAGAACTGTCGAGCAAAACAAGGTACTCTTTCCCTTCCACTTCAAAGAAATTGACATGTGCTTTTTCCCACCACCTTTTGTGTTTGACCATGGAATGAAAGGGACCTTGGATGGATCATTTCTCATTTGGAGACACACTTCACAACTTTTCACCAACTCTTTGATATCTCTATCTACCTTTGGAAACTTTCTAGCTACTGCTTTCATATGGACTATCGCTGTGGGACTTGATGAAGTTACACTAACAATCTCTCTTTTAACTTTGGAAGAATAATGACCTTTAGGGCTGGTTTTCAAAGGGGGTATATTGTCCTCACTCCCACCCATTGCAAGAGACCGAACTGGCAGCTGAAGCACCTAAAGAAGTCCACATCGCAACCACAATGAGCTGCCGGCGGGTTTAACAGGCTGAGAGTGGGACTTCTGCCCCTCTGTGAGAGGAAGTCCTGCTTTTGAGAGCTGCCAATCAGAACTCAGTAATGGGCACTGCAGGGACTGCAAGCCAGACCATGCAGAACTTCAATAGATCCCAGAGCCAGATAATTCCCTTGCTTTCAGGGCAGGAAATCTTGGGAGGCATTGCATGGAGGATTTTGGAAGCTAGGTGGGGCAGAACAAAGGAGAAGTAACATCTTGAGGGGTGTGTCCCCAATGTGCATTGGGAACCCTGTGCAGGACATCCCACCTTTCCTTCCCACCTTTTAACTACTACAACTGTATCAGTGATTAAAGTCATATGGGAATCTCATAACTTTTGTTTTTACTATGGGTTCTGGAATTTTCATCTCTAGCCCTTTTACTTTCATCTTCTATGTGCTGCTTTTCTTGCTGAGTACAACTGTTGATCTTCCTGTTCGATAACATCGACCTCTGTTTCCACATCTGTCACATATGCAATCAAGGATTTTCAGACTACTGAACTAGCCTTTAATCTACAATGATGTCAACCTGCAGCATGGCTGCAACCGAGATGTTTTACCACCATCCCAAGTAATAATGTTTCCTCTATTCCTGCATGCTGTCTGATATGATTGACCTTCCCATAGGCATAGCACTTTGACTGAGAATGAGGGGGTATTTAAATTGTGGTTACCGTAACAATGGTGGCATCTAAATTTTGGACTCTGTGGCTGTGAACTTGGCAGCTTTGTCCTGAATTTCTGAGATCTAGTGGACATCCCGTGCCAGCTCAGGCAAAGATCTCCCTGTCAATTTGCAACTATCTCTGTTATTTTCATGGTGTGGCCTAGTCGCAAGCCTCCCTCCATTACAATTTATAGCCTTTGCTGAAAAGCTTGGCCTGGATTTTATTGGTCTTTAGGTCTCCTTCAAATGTGTCTCTAAAGTTGATTTCTAACTTGGTGCTGCAGCCACTGAACTGGAAGGCAGGAATATAATATTAATGGGGTGGGTAATTAGGAGTATGTGAAATCTGGGTAATAGTCCTACACCTGCTCGCTACTAGGGAATATTTCTGAAATAAAAGAAAATAACTTGATGGCAATTGTTGCTGAAACCACAGCAGCCACTGAAGAATCTAATGACCAGTCTAGTAGAGGGGACCTAGTTCAGGCCTTAGGCTCCATATGCCTAGTTTAAGTTTATTTATTAGTGTCACAAGTAGGATTACATTAATACTGCAATGAAGTTACTGTGAAAATCCCCTAGTTGCCACACTCTAGCGCCTGTTCGGGTAACACTGAGGGAGAATTTTGCATGACCAATGCACCTAACCAGTATATCTTTTGGACTGTAGGAGGAAACCGGAGCACAAGGAGAACGTGCAGACTCTGCACAGACAGTGACCCAAGCTAGGAATCGAACCTGGGTTTTTGGCACTGTGAGGCAGCAGTGTTAACCACTGTGCCACTGCTAACCACTCTACCACCCACAAATCAAAGTGGAGAATGTGGGCATTGATCCCACTACCTCTCACATGCATTGTGAGTGCTCTACTATTTGAGCTAATTCCCCCAACTTAGTTAGGGTTCTACCAGGGCTTTCGGAAGTATTCAAGTGCAGGAAATTGGTCCCAATAGTGGCTTTGTTGTACTTGTTTAAGGCCTGTAAAGTAGGTGACATGAGGTCACATTCAACCCCAATGATTTATATCACTTCTTAGGGAATTTGAAGCAACAGCAATGAAATGTAAAGCTATGGTAATATTGGTGATCCTCGAGCCAAGAATTATCTGCTGTCATCCAATTACTTCTGGCTTCAGAATAATCACCAGTCTAAAAACAAGCAATTTCAGACCACTGCGTGGTGTTAGAGACCAAAGGTCCAGTTTGCAGAAAGCAGTATAATTTGCTTAACATTTGAACTTTGAAAAATAATTTTTGCACATATTAATGGTATACATCAATGGCATTTAATTGCATCATTCATCTCATCACATGCTTTATTTGATTCTGTATTCAGTGAATAACTACACAGACAAACCTAATCTTTCCAAATGCCACTTATTTTAATGGGAAAACAATTCCAGCATCCACATTACAAATCTATTCCGATTCTGCAGGGTGAAAGATGAAATACTGCAGAAGTGCTTTGAAGGCAGGGAACATAAAAAGTTGGGAGCAACTGAAGGTGTCTGCTGAAATGGTACTTTCTTGCAAAATAATGGAATGTAAGTCATGACTGTTCAGTGTGAATGCATGCACCATTATTGATGAAGTTTTCCAATGGCTTTCTTATGTTCAACATTTTTTATTGGATTTTTAAGGACATATAATTATATATATATATTGTGTGAACATTATATATAATGGGACAGTGGTTCGCACTGCTGCCTCACAGCACCTAGGACCAAAGTTCAATTCCAGCCTCGGGTGACTGTCTGTGTGGAGCTTGCACGTTCTCCCCATGTCTGCATTGGTTTCCTCTGGGTGCTCTGGTTTCCTCCCACAGTCCAAAGATGTGCGGATTAGGATGATTGGTCATGCTAAATTGCCCCTTAGTGTCGGGGGATTAGCACTGTAAATACGTGGAGTTACGGGGCAGGGCATGGGTGGGATTGTTGTCAGTGCAGGCTCGATGGGCTGAATGGCCTCTTTCTGCATTGCAGGAATGATATATTGTACATTCACCTAAATATATTATGAGATTATTGTGTATTTGAGTGCATGCTCACACATTCAGATATTGGGCAGGATTTTCCCAGTCCTGGGAAGCCATGTTGGGATAGCTCCCCGATGCTGTTCGTTGCTGGGAGGATTAAGTTTAAGTTTATTTATTAGTGTCACAAGTAGACTTGTATTAACACTGCAATGAAGTTACTGTGAAAATCCCTGAGTTGCCACACTCCGACGCCTGTTTGGGTACACTGAGGAAGAACTTAGCATGGACAATACACCTAACCAGCACATCTTTCGGACTGTGGGAGGAAATTGGAGCACCCAGAGGAAACCCGCGCAGACACGGGGAGAATGTGCAAATTCTACACCACAGTGACCCAAGCTAGGAATTGAACCTGGGTCCCTGGTGCTGTGAGGCTTTACCCAATGGAAGGACTGGATGTGCAGTGCCAGCCTGTTGAATGGAAATGGGCGGCTAATTTAAAGATTTAAGGACCGTTGCTTAGGGGGGTTGGCAGCTCCCTGGAGGTGGTCTCCGGCCCTCCTGCTGACCAAGTGGCCATTGG
The DNA here is from genome assembly GCF_964213995.1 of Mustelus asterias. Taxonomy (NCBI): domain Eukaryota; kingdom Metazoa; phylum Chordata; class Chondrichthyes; order Carcharhiniformes; family Triakidae; genus Mustelus; species Mustelus asterias. The sequence continues at coordinate 107,460,519 of NC_135808.1, read as the reverse complement.
AACTGCAAGTTTCATGCTCTTAAAGTGAGGGACAGCAGACAGGGTGGGCCACCCCTACAGCTTCAGTGTGTCATCTGGAGACATCTGCCTGCTTGGCCCACCTGATATTTTAATCTTTTACTTCATCTCTGAGGCCGCCTTCATGTTGAAGCACCCCCTTGACCCCTGACCTACCTCAGCGGCAACCACCTCTCAAGATGGGGTCTCCAAGGCTTCGGAGCTTCCAGCCCTCTAATTGGGCTGGCAGCATCGGGATCCCACCACCATCGTTAACTGCAAAGGCCACCACTGGTAAAATTGTTGAGTGGGACCTGCTGCTGGCAAGCACAGGCTTGGACTCCCATTTCATCGTGGCATTGGGGTCTGAAGCCCATGGTAAAATCTTGCCCATTAAGTTTAGGTAAGTGTACATTTAAATATATATTTATTAAACATTGTACATTTTGATTACACAAAGATACCATTAGGTTTCTTGGCCTGACTATGTTTGCATTGGTATCAATACAGTTAGAAGATTGAGACGACTTGTTTAGCTTTGATATCTATGAGTTAATTAATGTTGGGGTCAGGGGAAGGCGGCCACTATAGCTGTTGCAGCACAGTGATCACACTGGTTGGGTTGGTTGCCCTTCATCAGGGAATTCCAATGTTTCCTCAGTCAACATAACTACAGTTTTGATTTGGATTGAGGCCTGGAGCAGTGTGAAATAACCTGATGTGAAGAAATGTGGACATCACAGGAAAGCTGTGAGCTGATCAGCTGGTGAGTATTATAGTTTCGTTTCCCTTGTTCCAAAGTTAGCCAGTTTGTCTAAGGAGCCTGAAAATTAAAAATGTCAATTATTTTTGGATAACAAGGGTTAAGTAAAACATTTCAGTTAACCTTGCTATATTTAAGTGACGTCAACAGAAGAGATATGAGTAGTTGGTGAGTCTTTCTTTTTTAAGCAGTAAGTTTTATGATCTATTGGAGAGAGGATCTATTGGCAGGGCAGCTCTGATTCCTGGGGTGCACATCCTGTTCCATGTGGGAATTCCAAAAACTTCTCATGTCCTGGATACCATATTTGCAGGAAGTGTTGGCAGTTGCTGTCACTTGAGCTCTGGGGTTTGGAACTTGAACGGCAGCTAGCACTGGTGCGGTGTACTCATGAGGTTGGGACCTTCATGGATTGCATGGTTATGGATATGGTCACCCTGCACCTTAAGAGTATGCAGGGAGAGAGGGAATACATGACCACCAAGCAATCAAGGTACACAGTGCAGGAGTCCCCTGAATGAATCTCACTCTTCAACCAGTATTCAATCCAGAGTACTGATGAAAGTGATGGTTCCTATGAGGAGTGCAGCCAGAGCCATGTCCATGGTACCATGAATGGCTCCGTTGTACAGGAGAAGAAGACTGGAAAAGCAATAGTGATAATAGATTTGATAGTGAGAGGAACAGACAGGTGTTTCTGCAGTCGCAGACCTCAATGCAAGATATTGGTCGAAATCTTCTGTCCTCGTTCGTGGCTGGGATTTTCTCGTGCCGCTGAGAGTGAATGGAGCTTCAACTGGAATGCCAAATTTTCCATTCTTGTGGGAATCTCTGGATTACTTCCAGTTTCATAACGAAGTAAATGTAGAAATATAAAGTAGATCAATTTGTGTTGAAAAAATGGTCGTGGAGGGAGAACTTTAGATTCTTGGGACATTTGGATCAACCCTGGCAAAGATGGGGCCTGTACAGGCCAGATAGGATGTGCCTAAACACGGCTTGGGGCAACTTATTCACGGGGTCATTTGTTAAAGTTATTGGGAAAGCTTTAAATTAAACTTTCAGGTATGTGTGAACCAGGAAGTAATACTAGAGAGTAATAATAAGGTTGTAGAATATTGGGAGAGACAGATAGCACTATAGTAGAAAGCAGTGAGGTTTTAGATGGGTTCAGTATAAGAGTAATAAATTCTAAATTAAGGTTGCAGTGCATGTGCCTGAATATGGGGAACCTGGTAAATACGATTGGTAAGTTGCAGGAGTGGTAGCCATGTGGAAATATGATGTTGTGGCTATACCCTGGCTCAAAGAAGAGCAGGTCTGGGTAGTGTATTCCTGGATAGAAGGTGTTCTGGAAAGATAAGGGAGGAAGGAAAGGAGGAAAGGTGACAGTTTTGATTAAGGAGATTATTTCAGTGTTGGAGAGAGAGAATGTCCCAGAGTTGTCAAGGATAGAATCTATTTGGCTCGGGTGGAGAAACGAGAAGAGTGCAATTATATTTCTAAGTGTAGGCTATAGGCCACTAACTAGTGGGAAAGATGTAGAGGCACAAATTTGCAAGGAAGTTGTAGAGAAGTACAAGAAATAAAAAGTAGTTACAGTGGAGACTTTAATTATCCAAATGGACAAGTGTTCCTACAATGAGTTCAAGAGAATTTTTAAGAGAAATATGTTTCCAATCAAATGAGAAAGGAGACACTGCTAGACCTGGTTCTTTGGAATGAGTTGGGACAAATGGATCAGTGTCAGTGGGGAAACATTTAGGAAACAGTGATCATTGTATCATAAGGTTTAGATTGGCTATGGAAACGGACAAAAGCAATCCAGAGTAAGAATCGGGGAAAGCCAACTTCAATGGGGTAAGAACGGATCTGGCCCGGATAAATTGGAACCAAGGATTGGCAGGCAATCTATGATACTTCCATAGAATTTAAAATCTTAATTTGTGGTCAGGCTTGCATTTAAATGTTAAAACAACACAAATAAACCTGTGGCCCAGCTGACATGGATTGGGGTGCATGCATGCATGTGTGTGTGTGTGGTGGGGGTGCAGTGATGTGAAGGGTGAGAGGTAGAGGCACAAATTTGCAAGGCAATTGTAGAGAAGTCTATGACTCTAGTGGGATGTTTATTGTTTTATCATTATTTCTTATTTCTTTAAACAGTTATACAGAAGCAGGCCTTGCCTCCTCCAGCCCACATCCATACTCAGCAACCTCCGCATTCATTCCAAGGTCACCCACACCGACTCCTATTTCAATCCACCTTCCACCCTGCACCTGACCAAAAATCCAAGCTGCAGGCAAACCTTTTTAGACATCAGGTTTGCCGAACCCACAAATCTACCCAATTGACAAACCCGACCTGGGGAGGAAAATCTGAACCTCTTTTAAAAAATAATTTGTCATAGCAATTTCCAACTCACTATCAAATAGACCTCACTGGACAGTGATTTTAGCTCCACCTTAGGTTTGACAGTGCTACTACAGTATTTAATTAATCATTTTCATTTTGTACTGCATGCTGAAAATATGCAAGCTAAGCTTCCACTCTTCCTATTCCCTCCTCTACAGAACATTTTATCCTACTCCTGATTAGCATAAATGAATCTTTGATCCTCAATTCTAAACTGTGAGTTTTTCTTTCAGCTTGGCATATGTCTAGGTTAGCTGGACTGAGACAATAAATACACATTATTAATTTATTTAGGATCTGTAATTTTAAGTATGTATATATATAGATCATTCAATAGGTGCTATACTGTCCAGAATTTCTTCATTACTTGACAAACCTTCACAAAATAACTTTGATTCAGGACAGGTTCAAACTAGTTTGTGTCCTTAATTATATGTTGCAATGTTTTTTTAACTACAGGTTCGACAATACATTATAATCCCCAGGAACATACCAATATCACTGATATTAATATTGTTACAACAACCTGCCGAAGGAAGAATTAGTCTTGTACCTTTTCTTTTCACTTTGTATCCAGCTACTCAGATATGTACAAAGGAGTCTGGACACTCTTATCTTCCCTGTTAAGTGAAGCTATTGATCTTTGCTATATACCCCTCCATCCAAAGCAGAGAGCAGCAGCTCACTATTTACCAAGTTGAGAGTGCAAACTCAAATCTTGGCACTCTGCGAAATCCAATTTGTTTAGTAACTGTACCTATTAACTACTGCTGCTGCAACATGAAGCAGTTTTGTTGGCATAAATGTCAAGGAATGCTAAACATTCCAAAATATTATCATAATGAGGATTTCAGGTATGTAAAGGCGGTACTGTAAATAGA